>NW_027555847.1:109702009-109994509 GCF_003287225.1 Phascolarctos cinereus
AATTGTTTCATTTATATTCTCAGTGCCTAGCACCTTTTCTGGCATATAGTAGGCACTTAATAATTGCTTATTGATCGGTAATAGTTTAAATAGATGGAGGGGGTAATAATGGAGAATGGAGTCAGAGGTGATTCCAAAGTTGCAAACCTGGCTAACAGGAAAGATGGAGCCTTTCTAGTATCTTTGCTGAACTCCAGGAAAGAAAGACTGCCTGGTGATAATCTCTACCTAGACGACCAGTAGGTATCTCAAATTCAATATGTCCAAAAAAACTCATCATCTTCTCCCTCCAATCTCCAATTCCAGCCTTCTTCCAAAATTTCTCATATTAATCAATCAATCAATCAATATTGTGCAAAGTGCTGGGCACTCTGAAGGCACCACTTTCCTTCTAGTCATCAGGATTCAACACCTCAGTCATCTTTGACTATTTCTTCTCCCTTGATAGGTTGCCAAGCTTTGTAAAAATTACCTCTACTACACCTCTTGCATCTGTTCCCTTCTTTCCATTTTTAGACTCCATCCTAATTCAGGTCCTTATCAGGTCATGTGGTGGTCTGTTGAAATGGCCTTGAAATTGGTCTTCCTGCTTTCAACCTCTTCCCTCATCAATTTTTCCTCTAGACAATTGTCAAAAATGACATTCCAAAAGCAGAGATCTGATTTGCTATTCTCTTGCATCTCCAGTGGCTCTCTATTGAATTAAGGGTCAACTACAAATTACATCCTGGCAATTAGAACACTTCACAAACTGATTCTTGCTTACCTTTTCAGATATAGTTCACATTGCTTCATACACTCAATATTCCAGTCAAATTGTAAATTGCTGTTCCTTTGAAACTTGGCATTTACTTATGACTTTGTACAAGCTTTACCCCATGCCTGGAATGTGTCCCTCCTCATTTCTACCTCTTAGAATCCTTACCTTTCTTCAAGGTTGCATCCCTTATAGGAAGAGTTTCCTGAATCTCCCAGTTTTTAAGTACATATCCATATATAGATTGTGCCTTCCAGCAAAGTCTCCTTAAGGTCAGAGACTTTTTAAAAAAATCTTTTTTTCTTCAGTGCCCAGAACTGTCCCTTTCCCAACTTAAATGTGTAGGTTGAGTATCCCTGGAAATTACTACCAGGTTTAAGATGCTCTGTGGGTCTGCACATCTAAAATTTTAGCTCATGAGCCCCCATTGGTACATTTAATTTTAATAATTAGCCAGGGACATAATTAGCTCAGTGCTAGGATATGCTTTTTCTTCTTGTGGTGCCATGATACTGTCCCAGGGCTCAGCATTTCTGTTTGGCATGATGATTTAGTAAGCTACTTGGGTCCGGCACCTGGTGTCTACAGTTAAGAGAGTAGGTCAGCTGAAAGATACCATGGCCCTGGTGGAGCAGAGGGGAGGGAAGGAAGAGAAATCATCTCCCACCCAAAAGGAAAGGGGAAATTCTCTCTTTTCTCAACTGTCAGAGCACATTCTGTCCAGAGCTCTTTCCTGCCTAGACTCACTCTTTAGTGAACTATTATTTGGCTCAGGATTTGAAGCTTGTGTGATCTCTAGTAAGTTGCTTTGGATTCATTGCCTCTGAGCTAGGCTGGCTATATTCCTCTTACCCCCACATTGTGTTCCAGGGGTACCCCTAAGATGTTAAGCCTAGAATTCCAGTGGGTTCCCACCACTAACAGCGGTCATTAATCCCCAAATCCATTTACCAATTATCATCAATTAACTTTTACAATAGGATATTCACATGAAAAATACATCCAAACAGAAGTATAAACTTTTCCCTCTAAGACTTTGAGGGGTGAGGTATACTCTACCTTGTACTATAAGGTATACCTTCTACCTTCTACCATGTCAGTTCCTGGGGAAAGGTGACTCAGCCTTAACACAGTTGCTACATAGCATTTGCACCACCAAGTTCATATCTAAATATAGCATTGCTGTTGGATGAGTCTCCATCTCAGCTGTCATTCTCCTCCTTGGTTCTGACTGACTGCAAAGTCTTGCATGGACTCCAGTCCCTGACCTCCTGGTGGCTCATTTGCCTGATATATTGGAGTTCACAAGGTCACAGCCAGCTCCAGTTCACTTCATCTAAAACAGGAAAAAAACAAAGTCAAGCCAGGAACCAAGGCCAGTATTCATGGGCCACATGTCAACCTCAGATGAGTAGGGACCAGGACCTTTTCCCTTGCAGAATTCTCTCTCTCTCCCTCTCTCACCAGAATGTGGCCAGGCAACAAGTAATCAGCCGAGGTGGGAGAGGAGGGGTGAGAGGCAGGCCCAGGCTGACTAGGAACTTTTGAATACACCCCAGTTTTGCTCCTCTAGTCAATCAGAGGCTCCTTTTTTGCCATGTGGTTAGCAGATTGGAAACAGTTACACAATGTTTGTGCACCTCCAAAATCCATGAGGGGATCATATCAGATGAGCATTTTGGGTTCATTGGCTAGTCCCTATTACATGCAAAATAAGAGAATTGTACAAGATGTTTTTTTAAAAGCCTGTTCCACTTGTACATATTATGATCCTAGACTCTTTCTAGATAAGTTTTGTTTTTAGTTTGAAGCCAACAAAAATAACTCAGGTTTTAGCTGATTAGGTTTTTACCATAAGGCTTATTTTTGCTTTAATCAGGAACTCTGATTATGAAAAGTCTTCAAGCCCCCTAAGGATGGAGGACTAGATATCCTCTGGGACTATTTTCAGCTTTAAGTTTTATCAGTATTTGTTTGAGTCAGTTTAAATTCCCATTGAGGTAGTGAGATACAAAGAGTACCAGGGTTGGGGAATCTGTAAGGTCGAGGCCACATGTGCCCTCTAGGTCCTTAAACGTGGCTGTCTGACTGAATCCAAAATAAGGTGGTTTTTTTATTCCCGGTCCCTTGCTGTTCGACACTACTCAGGAGGGCTGGGAAGGTCTTTCTGCTAATAGAACATCCTAGTTGTAAATCCCACTTCACAGATTTACTGGTTGTGTGATTTTGTATTAATCATTTAGTCTATCAGAAAATTAGTTTCCTTCTCTGTAAAATAGGAATAATATTCTGACGCTTTAGAATTTGCTGCCATGACTCAACTAACTTCTCACGCTGGACATTTCCTGGGTGCCTGGGACCTTCTGGAACATCCTTTGGCAATACTCATCTCATTTACCATTGATGAGTTCTTCCTGGGATCTCCATTTTGGGGACAGGCCCAGGCTGGTCATGCTTCATTGACAGCTGTGCTTCTGACTCTATGAACTTTGCCACCATGCCCATGCCCAGGTATCCCTAATTATACTTCTCTCTTTCCTGCTCCTTTTCATGTGTTGTCTTTCCCCATTAGAATAATGCTCTTGAGGGCAGGGGTTGTATTACTTTTTTGCCTATAGTTGTATCCCTAGAACTTAGCACAATGCCTGGCACATAGTAGGTGTTTAATAAATACTTGTTGCCTTCCTGCCCTAGCTATCTCCTGGGTTGTTGTGAAGAAAGTGCTTGCAAATGTTAAAAGTTTTATATGAATATGAATTGTTATAAATTTCGAAGGTTTAACCTAGTTATCTTTGGATACAAAGGAGGAATTTTTATGGGATGAAGTAACTTTGAAAGGCAGTGGTGGTTTCGTGGATGGAACCCTGGATGGCCTGGGTTTGAATCTAGGCTCCGTCACTTACTGGCTTTGTGTTCCTGGGCAAATCTTTTAATGTTTCTAAGTCTCAGTTTCTCCTTTGTAAAATGAGGATAGTAATAGCATATTTGGGGGCAGCTAGGTATTGCAGTGGATAAACTGCTGGGCTTGAAATCAGGAAGACTTTTTCTTGAGTTCAAATCTAGTCTGGGACACTTAGTAGCTGTGTGACCCTGGGCAAGTCACTTAACCCTGTTTGCCTCAGTTCCTCATCTGTAAAATGAGCTGGAGAAGGAAAGGGCAAACCAGTCCAGTATCTTTGTCTAGAAAACTCCAAATAAGGTCATGAAGAGTCAGCCATGACTCAATAACAAAAACAACAACAATAATAGCATATACCTCACAGTGTTGTGAGGATTAAATGAGACAAAATATGTTAAGTACTTCATGAAATCTTAAGTAAGGTGCCATATAAATGCCAGTTGTTATTAGTAGAAGCAGTATGGTCAGAAAATAAGAGTTTAGAAGGGAGGTAATGTGGTGTGATGGAAAGAACTCTGAATTTGGAGTCAGAGAACCTGGGTTTGATTCCTTGCTCTCAGGCCACCTAATGGGACCTTCTGCATTTTACTCTGGCTTTCAATTTTGTCAACTGTAAAATGAGAGGTTAGATTATATCAGGGTTTCTAAAGTTTTTTGTGTGTGTTATGGCCCCTTTTTGTAGTCTGGGGAAGCTTGGGGACCCCTTCTCAGGATAATATTTTTAAATAACTGAAGGAAATGATAAATTTCAGTTAGAAGTTACCAAAAATAAAAATTTAATTCCCCCCATTCATGTTCCTGGACCCCCTCAAATCTGTCCATAGACCCCTGGTTAAGAACCCCTGGATTAGATGTATCTCTAAGGCTGCTTTCAGTTCTGAGCCTGGGTTTCTAACAGAATCACTCATTTGCAAAGCTGTGCCTGGTGGGGTTGGAGACCAGGCACTGTGTGCTTCTTTCCAAATCATAGGAGTACTGATGAAGTCAGGTTAAAATAAATACTAATGTAGACATGCAGCAGGGAAGTTAGAAAAGGTCAGCCTGAGGCATGTGTAGAGAAGGAATAAGAAAAGTTCTACCTCTTTGCCTTGAGGAGGGAGTGGTTTGATGTCTGACCATCCAGGATATGTGTTTAAAGGCATTTTAAACTCCAGCAACCTAGCCTCATTATTATCCAGCACTTTGTATTTTTCAAAACTGATGGCTGCTTTACCACTCTGGTTCGCTGTAACAACAATAACAACAACAACACACTGAAATTATCAATTAAAGCAGGGCTTCTTAGTCTTTTTGTGACATGGATCCCTTTGGCAGCCTGGTAAAGTCTATGGACTCTTTTCTCAGAATCATGTTTTAAAATGAATAAAATAAATATATCTGATTAAAAAGGAAACCAATTATATTGGCATGTGTGAATATATATATATATATATATATATATTTTATATGAGTTACATATACTTACATATGCACATGTGTGTATATCTATCTAGCTATCCATCTATATTGTTCATGGATGGCAGGATAAGAACCCCTGCTTTAAAGTTTAGAAAATAAATTAAAACTTTCTTTATAACAACCCTATGAAGTAGGTAGCATATATATCATTGTTCCCATTTTACAGAAGAGGAGGGCAAGGCTCAGTTTAAGTGATGCCATGGCCACACAACTGGTAAGTGCCAAGGCTGGAATTAAAAAAAAACAGATCTCTTGACTTTTGGTTGCTTGACTCCATCCATGTTTACCCTGCCTCCTCATTTCACATGATCTGTTCTCAGTGGGTGCTAAGGTGTCAGTTTGTTCTCTTGATGAACAGTGCATTGACTTTTAAATTGAACCTTTTGAAAACGATGCCTTAACTCAAAAGAATTAAATTAAGGGTAGACATGTCAAGCAGTGAAAGAAGTTTACCTCAAATACTTTGAAGCAGATAGGGTTTTGTACTGTCCTTCAATTAGATTATGTCTGGCTTAGTGTCATCCCTCAGTAGGGAGATGCTCTGGCTAGAGAGGTGAAATTTTTTAGGAATTACTTTCCACATCTCTAAATATTCTAGGGAGTACCCTAAAGTGAAGACTGGGATGTGAGGACAACACTTGGCCATTCTCCTGCACAGAAGTTATTTGGTAGGGGATCAGGGGTTCTTAACCTGTTTTGTGTCCTGGGACCCCTTTGGCAGTCTGGTGGAAGCTTGTAGAATGAAATACTTAAGTTTATAAAGGAATCAAAATATTTTTTAACTTCATACATACTACATTAAGAACCCTTGCTAGATATTACAACCCTCACCACAGCTTTTTGGGGGGTGATCAAGAAGTCAAGAGTCCAGAGACAGCTTTCTATGATTGCCTTGGGAGTTGTCATAGTGGGGGTCATCAGAGTTCACTTCTGGGTGCTTGCTGCCTTGACTAAGAAGTCTCCTATTTTCTGTATGATCCTGGGAAACAATCTGATTCAACCTTCATGTAAAAAGAAAATGCTAAGAAGAATTCTGTTTACTGGTGATAAAATATTTTATTTTATTTTAGCTCTGTCTTCACAGTCAAGTTTATAAACCACAGAAGAAAATCAGACCCCTTGCTTTGTTAATATTATTTTTGTTTTTAGTCATTAGATTTGATTATTTCTAAAAATCTATTCTTCAAAGACAGAGAGGTGCCACCCCTGAGGATATTGGCAATTCCAAATAGTGGGTTTCCAAAATATTTCAAGACATGCTAATATACAAATCTCCTAATAAGACAACTTCACTGGGGCCAGGACTCCTGTGAATGCACAATTTCTCTTCAATTTTTTTTTAATGTTACCATGTAGTCCTACCTTTCAAGGTACTTATTTGTAGACACAAAGATGGGGATAATCTTTAACATCTCAGAGGAGGTTTTGATTTGAAGTGCTTCTGCTGGAAGGAAGGAAACAAGCATTTATTAAGCATACCTATTGTGTGCCAGGCACTGTGCTAATTGGCTTTACAATTATTATCTCATTTGATCTTTGTAACAACCCTAGGAGGTAGGTGCCTTCCCGTTTACAATGCAGAAAACTGAGACAGAACAAGGTTAAATGACTTGCCCAACCAAGGTCACACAGCTAGTAAATGTCTGAGGCCACATTTGAACTCAGTTCTTCCAGACCCAGGCCTGGCGCTCTCTGCACTATGGCGCTGCCTAGCAGCTTTATATATATGTTGCCCTAATATTACTTTGTCAGATACAACGTTTCTGTCCTGATGGGCTGATTGAAGAACATTTCTATGGGTGAGAATCTGAAGTCTGATTGAATGTCTTGCCTCTTTTAAGTCTGCCAACAGAGTAACCGTATGCTAAACTTGTACATAATGTACAAGCTTCTCAGTAATTTATAGCTTGTGCTCAGTATAATGTTATTTGGTGTTGTACAGTGGTATGTTTGTGTGCTCTTATGTCCTTTTTCATGTTTGTCAGTGCTAGTGACACCCATCTCTGATCATAAGCTCCATGGGTACAAATGTCATGTTTAAATTATTTGTCTGTTGGCCAGCAGAGAACCACGTGTAAGTGGAAGCTTAACAAGGATCATAAAATTGTAGTCATTAAGACAAAATATCATTTACTAAATACTGTTGACTAAATGTCCTCTGAGATAAGTCTGGATGCTCCATGGATATACTAAAAGGGACACAGGCTTTTTCTTTTAGGACACTTCATTGTAAAACATAGTACAATTAGTAGTTATGAAAAAAGATCACCAAGACTAAAGCTCACCCTTTGTTCTCCCTCCCCTAAGAAGGGCTAGTTGACAATACCAGTGATATCATGGGGTAGTACCAATGGAAAGATAAAGGAAGAAGTGAGAGAATGATGCTATAAGTCCTAGAATCTTCCTCTTTCACACAATATTTGGTCAATGGCTACCCACTAAGAGCTAATTTTGTGATTGTGAACTCCTTTAGGCCAGGGACTATCTTTTGCCTTTCTTTGTATCCTCATAGGACAGTCATTAGATTGGTTATTTCTAACTAGCACAGGGCCTAGCCCATGGAAGGCAATTTATAAATATATATTGACTAATTGACTGACTAATTTCTACCTCGATTTGTCCTTCATCAATAATGTTGGCTGCACAAATTATGGGGTAGAGCTCCCATGGCCCGGGCCATAGAAGAAAGTTACTGTGTTGGCCATCGATCTCCACACTTAACTGATTCTGTCAACACAGCCCTCCCAGAAGGGCAGGGGAAGTGTACTCAGTGCACCAGCTGAATCTTGAATGAAGCCAGGGAAATCCTTTTGCTGCTCTAATAAATAGGAGGGGGCAGAACATTCCAGGCAATGGGAATAGCCAGTGCAAAAACACGGAGACCAGAGTGTTGTCTTTTAGGAACTGCAAATGGGTCAGTGGAGCAGTATTATAGAATGGGTGGAGATTAACATTTAAGAAGACTGGAAAGGTAAGGATTCTGAAGGTGATGGGGAGTTAGAAGAGTTCACTGAAGAGATGTGTGTGTGTGTGTGTGTGTGTGTGTGTGTGTGTGTGTGTGTGTGTGAGAGAGAGAGAGAGAGAGAGAGAGAGAGAGAGAGAGAGAGAGAGAGAGAGAGAGAGAGAGAGAGAGAGAGATGGTCACACCTATGCTTTAGAAAAACAGCCTTGGCAGTGGAAGGGAGAATAGGTTGGAATCAGATTAGTCCCATAAATGTATACCTACCAGGAAAAATGTTTCAACAATCCTCTCTCACCAAGAAAAAGATCTCTATCTCAGCTGAGGCTCAGTTCTGGTCATTATCATTATTGGGCGGGCTTTGTGATTGAGGTATGAAACACTCTTGGCAATCTTTTGTATCATGTTATGCTCCTTTTACATGACTTAATACAGTTAAGGTGCCTTGTCATCAAAAAGAGAGAAACAAAAACTAAAGTATTTGCTCGATTAACTGCAGTGAAGGATAAGGCATCACCGCAGTTAACCTCTAACCCCTTTTCATTCAGTTTTGGAGAAGGCCTGTATTTGAAAGCAGGGGGTGCTGGCAGCAGTCTCATTTTCAGTACTGTATTTCACTTAGCCTCATAAATTACATATTCCCAGGACATACCAACTAAATGCAATCCACAAAGTGGATAATCCACATGCAGCTAAATCTAGAATTATCTTTTTGGTTTTATATATATGGACATGTGTTTTAAGTTAAGGGAGTATTACAAATATATCTTAGAACAATAATCTTTCCATAAACAAAATCAGAGAAATGGTACATTTCAATCAATCACAACTGGTAACTTTGCTATGTCTGTGCCTTGGTTTCCCCAGCTACAAGACAAAGAAGTAACATGTAACCACTTATTTTTATTACTTAGTTGGCAGTGGTAAAGACTAAGGTTCTTCTGGGCTGTAGTACAGTGGTTTGAAGAGACATATTTTGATAGATGGCTTTTGAAATCCTTTTGCTGCTCTAAATCTATGATGGTATGACCTTTATGGTTTGCCGCGTGCAGATATGTATGTGAGTTACGTAGTTTGAATTTAGTCACCTCTTAGATGAAACCATATATGAGGAAAAAAAACCACCATGATATTTTTCAAGGACAATAATTATGAGAAGTATTGTGAGGTAGTAGAGTAAGGAAGATGTGGATTCACAACCTGCTTTTCACACATACTGGCTATGATGTGTGACCTTGGACAAGTCATTTAACCTCTTTCTAACACTCTCTCCAAGATTTTATATTTCAGAGAAATTGCCTATCTATCATCTGTTGGTAGAGGGACTTTCCTGACTAGAGAGCTCCCTATGCAGATGAAATCTAAGGTCTAGACAAAGAAACAAAGTTAAATATTAACATATTATATAAATCTTCCTTACATTCCTTGTATTCTGTTGGATCACTGTTTTTGTAACTCTATTGTGTCAGAAATCTTATATGTAAGTTAATAAAATGTCAGTGACTGTTGTTGTTCAGATGTGTCAGACTCTTGCTGACCCCATTTGTTTTTTTTTTCTTTTGCAAAAGATACTGGAGTGATTTACCATTTCCTTCTCCAGCTCATTTTTACAGATGAGAAATTGAGGCAAACAGTGTTAAATGACATGCTAGTCACACAGCTAGTAAGTGTCTGAGGTTGTATTTGAACTCATGAACATGAGTCTACCTGATTCTAAGCCCAGAACTCATCCACTGTGTGATCTAGCTCCTCTCAGTAAGTGATTAATAAATGCTGAATAATAACTGATTTTTGAAATTCTACAAAGGTATTTCAAACATATGTAAGACCTTTGAAACAAGAAAACATAACTATGAGCATTTAAAATATGTAACTCTTCAAATCATAAATATGGTAAGAAATAGTCCATAGGCCATATCTGGAATTCATAAAATGGAGGTTGGTATTTGTGAAGTGTTTTGAGGGTGGCTAGTTGATATTTCTGATTCATCATGCCAGAATGCCATTTATCTCTGACTCATAGCTAAAGTTCCTTCATGGCTATAGAAACCTGCTGTTGGCATGTAGTACTGAGGGAATCTGACTCCATTTAACCTGTGAGGTTTAACAAGACCATAGCCTGAAGGTTGTAAGGCTATGAGCCATACCACTATCTCAGGCTTTTGATGACACCATAAACCACTTGAAATTTATGATGTTAGCAGATGCCATTAGATATGTATGTGCACAGGTGCAGCTTGTAATTAGTGAAAGAAGGCAAACTGTGTATACATATATTTATTTTTAAACACACACACTCACAAAAGTTTAAAATTTTACAACGGATACCTGTAAATTTGAATCATTCATCTACCTGAAGGCAGGGGCAGGCTAAGGTGATGTCTTCAGGACCATTCCAGATCCAGATTAGTCTATGTACAATGAACAGCTATATTCTGTGGAATAGATACTGTGTTTATTTTGACAGTGTTATGGCCATGAAGAAAGGGCTTAATATATTATAGTTGAAGTCTTCCATAACCAATGAATAGTCAAGATAGCCACTGGTATTTATTATTTATACTTGGTCTTAATTTGAAAGAAAACGTACTGGATAAGTTTCCTCCATACCTCAGTAAAAACCTCCTATTAGTACATTTATAATTTAATGGAAACTATTGTCAATAAGGAGATGTAGCATACATTTAACCTTCAAAGCAAAATGTAGGTGCTGTATAGGCTCTTCCTCATAAGCTTATCTAAATATGGCAAAATGCTTTTTGACAAAAACATTTGTAACTATTATTTGACAGTCTATCAGTATATGGATCTTGAATTCTGTAACATGATGCTATAATTTTATAAATTATGAAATTATTGGTAAATAATTTTAACATCTGATATACAATTAGCTTAATATTAAAATTATCAAATGTTTTAATGAATTTATAAAGTAATAGGCTTAGTTAAAAATGAATGTTAGTTTTAAAACAGCCTAAATGCCATAATCTAATTATGTTTATTAGTTATTATGTACTGTTTAATACCATTTAAAAAATGTATCGATGAAACTAAAAACATGCTTACTCTATTTTTTTAAAGAAACATAGAAGCCAAAATAAACACCTTTGCAGTAATAACTGAAAATTACTGGCTTGGTTGGGATAGAGGAATTACTTCAATTGTGATATAAAGCAGTGTAGTAGTGCATGCCTTCTAGAAATAATTATATAGTGATTATTTTCAAAGATAAACAAACACACAGATGTGCAAGTTTTTAAATTCTTACTTTGCAAAAAATATATATGTATATATATACATACATATGTATATATACATACATATATATATGATTAATTTAATTATGAATGGAGCAAAAACATCCAAAGCTTTAGTCTGCTTGTAGAAGCTTCTTTTAAGTTCTAATGGATGACATGGCTTTAACTTAAGGCAGAAAAATTACTTGTTCTACTGGAATCACTTCAGTGTAGAGAGCCAAAGTGCCTAAGTGGTTTTTGAATAGTGCTTATTTTTGTAGACATTTCCTTGATGACTAATTTTGATGAATAAATGATGCAATTTTTTTAAAAAAGACAACCATAAAAGAGAATATTTTGGACTTTAATCATATTGTTCGAAAGGCCATTAACCAAAGTGATCCTAAATCAAAAAAGATCCATTTATTTAAAAGCGTATGCTAATGTATATACATTTATTTACCTATATGCCCAGGTTAATGTTAGAAATTAGCTGGCTACTCTGGATATTAACCAATTGGGAATTCTAGCTTAAGAACATATGCAAAGTGAGTATAAAGTAATGAGACCAATTTCCATAAGCTACACATTAAAGTATGTTTGACTGTATAGTCAAACCCTGTATAAAATATAAGTGTGATATAGTTTTCTTATTTGACAGATAAATAGGAGGAAGAATGATCAGAATAGGTGTGTGTATGCTTACAAGCCTCGTGTGTTGAAAGGACATGTAAATAAAAATATAATCTATGAAATGTTCAAAGTGACATACAATAGTATTGTTTATTACTATATAATATGCTTGGGGGGGTGGAAATCAAATAACAGGTGACTCTAAATCTAGACTCATCTGTTTTAATAATAGTCAGTTGAGCTTAGATAGCTTTGGAAACCTACTTCTTTCTGCTTTCTGCTTTCCTTCTCCCTTTCTTATTTTATATAGCACCTCTCTTGAATAACACTAAATACTTTACATAGCATCACCTCTTTCTTCACATGAATTGTCCTGTGTGTTCTGAGGAACTGGTAGCTTAGCTAAGTGACTTCAAGGAACAATGATAGCAATCCTTTTCAGGACTTTTTCAGCCCTGTCTAAACCAATGACAAAAGAGAATTTTCAATGCATTTTCATTAATGCTCTACAGTCTGTTTTTATAGTTGTTTTATTTATTATTTTAATTAGCATTCATCATCGGTAAGTAGCTATTTAATCCTAAATTTTAAATGCATACAAACAAATAAATGGCTACAGTATGATCTTAACTTAGGCAAAAAGACCTATTATCTACTCAGTTGATTATCTAGGCATCATAGTTTCTGGTTATAACACATATTTATTGGATGGTTGTATTCTCTGATCCCTGGGTAGGAAAGTAATCTAACATTTCTTTTCCTCTGGATGCTATATAAAAGTGTATGTGTGTGTATACATGTATACATGTGTATATATATATATGTATATGTATATATAAAGTTGTATATATGTATATATATATATAATTTGTATATATGTATACATATATATGTATAATGGGAAAAGCCTAATCATTTCCCACTTATGTTTACCCCTTTATTTCCTCTCTCTAGAATATTTATGAAAGGTTAGCATTATAAAAGTTAAACACCCAAATTAAAATTGACAATTGACAATCTAGCATCAACTCTGGCTTCTTACAAATTCTAGTGTATCGGCATCACCTTGAGAGTTTCTCAGTTTTATTGTTTAAAAAAAATGTTCTAAGTATGTGTAAGTATGTACTTAAGTATAATGTTCTCAGTAAGAAAATAGGAATGGGGTTTGCAAAAGCATCTGTATTTAATACTGTGCATTGCAGGTTCTATGAAGCAGAAGTATGTTGTTGAAGCTCTTCTGGACTTTTGGGATAAACATAATTGGGATAAAATACTGACATGCTAATATTTAGTAGAGAGATAAGAACAATTCGTCTGGAGCTATTCTGGTCCCACTGGTAATCATATAATTGAACAGGTTTTTAGAGGATATTTGAAGCCATTGTTGTCCCTTGTGTGATTACATAATTAGTCAGCATCACTGTATAATAAAATCTTCTAAAAATGTGTGTGGAGTAGTATGGTATAATTTCCAGACAAGGCATTCCATTTTCATTTGAAAATTTCTTCATATCTGATTTGTCTAATATTTGAATTGAAAAAACTCATAATTTAACTTTTAAATATATTTTCATTAAATGATCATGTTTTTAAAAATGAAACAAAACAATGGATATTTAACTGAAGAACAAAGAAACGACTTTATGGCTATTTGTTAATTAAAGCTACTTTAGAGAAGAAAATCCATAGGCCCAGTTCTAGTAAAAGATGCCTCTTTACTTTTAATCACTTAATATCTAATATTACTTCTATGTAGACATACACTTATACTTTAGTCACTAAGTAGTTTCAAGTTACTTTGTTTTAAGGATAACCAAGTCCCAGATCAACTTTTTTTTCACAGAGAACAAATGTAGCCTTGGAAAGAGGATCCCCGAAAAGTTGCTAGAAAAAAAAACACCTCGCCTGATCTAGTAGTCTAGATGCTAATATATTTTTTATATTCTTTTAACAGTTAAAACCCAAAGCAGTTACTGAGACATCATCATCCCTATTCTGCTAAGCCCTCTTGCAGAGGGACTGCACGCTGTCTCCAGTAGAAAGTACACCCCAGATACACACTCAAGAATCACACAAAGGCAGGCATACAATCCCCATCGAGAGTCACACAGAGTGCCTCTCTCTCTCTCTTTTTCATCGTCACTCTCACCCTCACATATACTCACACCCGCTCCCCACCCCCCTACTTTCCCACCCCCCAAACCACAGCAGCACAAAGACCAAACACCACACACACACACACACACACACACACACACACACACACACACACACACACACACACACACACACACACACACGGTGAGGCCAGAGAAATCCAGTGCCTTCATTGGTATCATATACAGTGCTGATTTCAGGGGGGCGCTTTGACCCGCATGCTGCTGACCAGACTTCAATGCTGGCTGCCCCTTTGGCTTTCTGTAGCTCGCTTGCTCTCATTGGAGGCTTGAGATATGAATATGCAATAGCTATTTCCCCAGATCCCTTCCCCCTCCCTTCTTTCTGGTATCTCACTCAGCCGCCAGGCGGAAGCGAAGAGCTGCGCTTTCCAACAGTTCTAGGAGGGTGGCTGTTTGGGGGACTGAGAGGAGGCGGAGGAGGAGGAGGAGGAGGAAGAGGAGTTGGAGAAAGAGACGAAAAAGTGCGAGAGGGAGAGCGGGTGGCCTCGGGAGAGGAAAGGGTGTTTTGGTGGGTGGTGGTTAGAGGGAACCACCGCCGCTGTCCAGGCCAATCAGAGAGAAGCGGAAAGAGGCCAAGTACGCAGCCCGGCTCTAGTATCGCCAGCGCGATCTGCAGGGCCGAGCCAGACCCAAACTGGGGGGAGGGGAGGGGAAGAGAGAGAGAGAGAGAGAGAGAGAGAGAGAGAGAGAGAGAGAGAGAGCTAGGAAGAATAAAAGAGACAGCACTATGCACATACATCACACAGAGAGAAGCCTAGCTAAAAACGAAACGAAACGAAAGACCCCCCCCTCAAAAAACAAAATAAAAAACAACTGCAGTAGCAACCCCCCCCCCGCAATCAAAATAAAAGAAAACTACAAAACAAAACAAACAAACAAACACAAATCCCGACCCTGAGCTCAGCCTGTCCTGGACAGCGTTCAAGCCAACCACCAAAAACTACTTTCCAGAATTGCAACTGAAAGAGGAAGGAAGACTGCAAATTCAGAGGGAATGAGGGGGAGGGGAGGGGGTCTGCTCATTGACTTTGACTTTTACCGCCTTTTCCTCTCTGACCGAGAGCTCTCTTCCTGTGGTGGAATTGCAGAAATAATAATAATAATAACAACAACAATAATATCTGCTGTCCACTACTGGAAATTAAAACAAAACCAAAAAAGCAACACAAAATCAGCCCTTCAGGAAAGCATTACTCTCTTTGTACCTGAGAAATGTGAAGCCAGCGGCCCTGTGTTATGTTAGAGATTCAGAATCCTATCCATTTAATGCAGTACAATGCAATGGTATGTGGCGTGGAGATGATAGATTGTATTTATTTGCTTTTTTTCCTCCCTCTCCTTCCCCCCCCAGATTATCTTTCTGTGTGTGTGTTTTAAAGGGGATAAATCGCACATCTTCCTAAAATGCTAATATAATTTGTTTTGCGGTTGGGATATGTGGATTGTACATATATGTTATATGTAATTGTATGTGTGTTTATGTGTATTTGTTTTTGGCAGCTTTTGTATATGGGTTACACTTTTATGCCAGGAATCAGTGGATGGGAGTGTTCGTCCAAAAAGTGCTGAACTTGGCACATTTCCTGCTCCAACTTCCACCTTCCCTTCCCCTCCTCTCCCGCCCCCCCTCCCTCCCTTCTCTGGCAGGCAACTATCAGTTAAGCCCTGGAAAGGATTATATGTGAGAACGTTACTTTAGTTGTACCTTGTAGCCAATTCTCTTTCTTGCTTGTTGCCTCACGGTTTTCTTCTTTTCTCTTCTATTTTAGGCACAGTATTTCTCATGTAGGCTGCCCACTTTCACTCCTAATGCATACCTTTAGTTTGGAAGAGGGAGACAATTATGAAGGGAAATACCATTAATACTCTGTTTGGTATGTGTTGGTTTTCTATCGGCATGTGTTTTAAAATTTCATTTCCAACGATGTTGTAGTGTCAAACTGTAGTGGTATTTTTCTTTCTTTCCTTTTTTTTTGTGCGTGTATGTTTGTGGGGGCTAAAATTATAAAGAATTTCTTCCCTCTTCATTCCCCCCCCAATATTTATTTCACCCTGCTGTTTTGCTGTGAGATTTCCCCCCCCCCCTACTTAAGTCTGTGTGTGTGTCTGTGTCTGTCTCTCTTTTCCCTTGTCCTCTCTTCGCCAGTATGTCTGGGCCACATTTTAATGCACAATATCC
Organism: Phascolarctos cinereus; assembly: GCF_003287225.1. Taxonomy (NCBI): domain Eukaryota; kingdom Metazoa; phylum Chordata; class Mammalia; order Diprotodontia; family Phascolarctidae; genus Phascolarctos; species Phascolarctos cinereus. Next base: position 109,718,311 of record NW_027555847.1, read on the forward strand.
CATCCATTAAGTTGTGGTTGAATGCGGAGTGTGTGAGGACTTGGCAGCTCTCAGGTTGAAGGGGGCGGGGAAGCCAGCTTCGACTTTGACACAAGATGCCGAAGTGGCGTGATCTGAATTATTATTAGGGCTGTGAACATGGCCATCTCCTCCTCCTCCAGTTGGAAGAGCTGCCATCGAACTTGAGACGAGACAGACAAGATCTCCAAGTTTTGTTTTTTTTAAGTACAGTAGCTGGCAGGGAAAAGGCGCCAAAATACACAAGATTAACTCTAACTTTCTTTGAACTGATCTCAGAGTACCATTCCATGTAACTCTAACTTTTGTTAAGTGGGGGGAAAGTTAACTTTTGAACCCACATTTGAATAGATATTTGTCAGCCCTAAAATGCGATTAACACTCCCCCATTAACATATTTTTATTTATGTGTTTGGGGAAAAACGTTTGTGTAAATAAGTGTGGTATGTGAATGTATCAGTCAAGGGAGTTCAAGATTTAATCAATATCACAATTAGTGTGCAGTACATTTACTGTATGCAGGAGAATAGATTTCAGTCCATTGTGACGCTGAGAAACTGACCTTTATGCAGCCTGAGTAAAAACTGCTAAGAGTTGTGAAACACAAAACGTTGTGGTTTATGGTTTTACATTTGAGGTTTGATGTTTTCATTTAATGGTCTGGAAGATGGGGAAAGCCTCAGTGCTGAAAAGTTCCTATTAAACCAGATGTGGACAAAGGTCAAGCACTTATACTCATTGATACAATATCCTGCATATTCCTACTTTATTGATGGGTAGCAGAGGAAAAACTGCTGAGCAGTAAAAGTATTTGAGTGCTAATTTTAATTTATCTTTGTGATAGCATTTCTGTCCACTTGAAAATGTTTTTTTTCCTGAGTGTACTGAATTTTATAGCCATGACATTTTTTATTAAAGCAAATAAGAAATTGATTAGCCATTTTCCTATGTAAATGTGGATAATTTCATTGTTTGACTTCCAAATTAAATTTTCCCATTATTTTTCATCAGACATTTTAATTGTGCATGTATTTAATTTTAATAGTCAGACACATCAGTAGTATAATTATAGGCTAAATGGTGATATAAACATCTGTAACTGTTCTTTAAGATTCTGATATTACAAAGAAATGGCAAAATGTCATTTAATTCAGTTATTTACCATGTTTTCTAAGTATAAAAATATTTTAGAGAAATTCTGCTTGTACAGTTATGTAAGAAAAATAGAAAATGTATTTACTGTGTATTTCCTTAATAAGTGGTTTCATTTTTTAAAATCCCTTGTAATATGTCCTCTTACTTAACTTTGAAAGTGACTATTTCTGAATTTATATCTAGTTTTGAATTTCTTTTCACTTACAATGACACCTCTAAAAGGACAATTTGGAGGAGGGGGCCAGCAAATTTAACTGAGTTACCCTGCACAGTACAGTATTTTTTGGTACTTAAAGACTTTTGAAAGCAGAGACCCCCAAACATCCATTTCCAAAAGTTATATAAATGTATCTGCTTGCCTATTTTCATAGATCAGAATGGCATATTTTAGTGGGTAACACACTGACTTAACTGTGGAAGTAAAAATATTATATCAATTTACTCTAAAGAGCTGGTACCCAGACAAACAATTGTAATTCTTTCCAAAGTAGTTAAGGATGTTACAGAGTGTACATTATGCACACACACACACACACACACACACACACACACACACACACACATACATATATAGTGAATGAACTAGGTAATTAAAAACAATTAGTTTGAGACACCAAAGTAAAACTGAAGTCTAAACCATGCAAAAGGTAGAGTGCTCCATGGGTAATACTGTACAAAGATTTCTTTGGAGTTTCAGGAGATGTAATTTTAGTTTCTGAACTGACTCGGCTCTTTACAGCAATGCATAGGGGCTAATCATTAAGACTGCACTGAGAATCAGTTCAGAGTCTATGTTTGGAGTTTCAGTTTGGAAATAAAGGTGCATAAAATGTAGACAGACAGTGAGACATATACATACATTTATATATAGGTGTGTAATATGTATATATGTGTATATATGTGTGTGTATATACATACATACATATTTATATGTATTTAAATCCTGGTATTTCAGCAGTAACATTATTAAAAGGAACATTTTTGTCATTTAGATTTGACCTCAGGGGACACCAAAGAGCTCCCAGTCTCCCAGAGGGGTTGGGGAGCCCATGGATATTTATTTATCTTGATGGTGTATGGTGCTGGTGGTAGGGGTACTGGTAGTGAGAAAAATAACTAGTGTAGATTGGGGAGGTGGGGAATGGGGTCAAGATTTAGTCTTAATTTGACAGTAATAGTTTAAGCACCAAGAGAGCCAGACACAGTTTTGTAATTCTTGACAAGTTGAGACCATTTCAGTACTTTGGATTTTTTATATATGAATTTTTGTGAATTTTATTTGTGCATGCCTCCAGAGATGTATAAACTTGTGCGGTACTTTAAGACTACATAAGCACGAGCAGATGCTGATCAGATATCTCTGGGCCAAGAGGTTCTTTTCTTGCCTGTTCCAAGTAACAGAAGAGATGAGCAACTTTTCAGATTGCTCCCTGGGTTCAACAGGAGACCCCTCTCCCTGTCTTAGTCCAATTTAAAAATATGTGTATATATATATATATATATATATATATATACACACACACACACACACACACACACACACACACACACACACACACACAATATACATATATATGCACACATATATAATGTGTGTGTGTGTGTGTGTGTGTGTGTGTGTGTAAAACATTGGCCATTCAGTGTTGGGATAAAAATGAAGCTTAGCTTCCTCATCCTAAACCTGAAAGTCATTAGGTGGATTGAAAATGACATTATTAAGATAGGGAAAAAAAAATCTTCTCCCAAAGGCACAGGATCCTTAACTCCAAACTTTTCTGAGAAGGTCAGTGAGTGGGATGGGGTAGAGACTATGGTGGAAGGCAATCAATATTTGTAGTTGTTTTGAGATGTCTGCCTGTAGGCTTAAGGGGTCTAGTCTCTTGGAGGTCACCCAAAGGCCCCAAAGCTGTTACAGCTTGCTTTTTACCGGCACTTGGGTGTAGAAAAAAAAAAAGTCTGTCACCTGGGGCACCAGCAATCCCCTTTGAAATGAATAATCCTTCTGTTAGTTTCAGAAAATGTTCTACTCCCCCATCCTTTTTAAGGTGGCAGGAATAGGGAAGAGGGGAAAGGGATTTTCAAAAAAAAAAAAGAAAGAAAAGAAAAAGAAATACAGGAATCCTGAAATACAAATTCCTGTGAAGTCTGCTCTCAGTTGCTGAGTGGACTGCTCTAGTATTCCATGTTAGAATTGCTACACTGGAGTTATCCCATTAGTTTCTTGGGTAGGTTAAAGTGTGCCAGCCCTGCCTCTCTGTTTAACCCATTCAATGCAGGAATGAAAGAAAGCTAGAAAGTAAGGGAGAAGGATTAAGGTTTCCAGACATCTTTGAAGAAGTCTACAGAGACCCTTTGGAAGCCTAATAACTCGAACCTTGGAAAAGGTGGGAGTGGAGCAGGGAAAGGGTAGGCTACTCCTTCCACTTCCCAAGGTGATAATTGACTTCTGCTGCTGGGAAGAAACAACCTGTCCCACACAACCAAATTCATCAATCCCTCTTTCCAAGAGGTTTTCTGGTCAGCTATTCCTCCAAAGGTCTAGAGTTACTTTGGCTTAAGTAGGTTAAGAAAGAAACGTTATACTAGTATATCACACACCTACCTGTCTGGGGCTTCTGAGGGCAAAGAGTGTAGTCAAATAGAAACAGCATAAAGTATAGACAGTTAACAGTCCCCTTCTCCCCCTTCTCTTTATTATCTTTCTCCCAACCACACTTTTTAACTTCTCTATGTCCCCTTTACCCTGGATGGGGAGCCCAATCTGGTAAGGAAAGTAGTGAGTAGAAACATTAAGTTATCACGATCACTATGCCCTATACAACTACAAACACTTCAATTTTTAGAGTGGCAGATGAAGATAAGAGTGAGGGACATTTTTTGCCCCTAAACGATTCTTCTCTTTGGGTGGGGAACAATCTCAATGGTTAGTGGTTCTTACCTGGAGCCTGGCATGAAGTTCTCTGTGCTGCTTCTGCTACTGGAGTTAACTGGAACTCCTGTTGTTGCTGCTAAGTCAGGGGTATTCATTCTAATTAATGGTTGTAATCTCTCTTTGGCTTTGGAAACATTTTGGATGTGATCTTGGTTTGAGGGTGAGGGTAAGGGGAAGTATTTTCTTTGGTGATTAGGGGTGGGGAGAGGGAAGGACTTCAGGGAGAGAGAATGGATATGCCTGTAGAGAAACCTCCCCAATTTTTAATACTAGGTTACCCCACCCCCACTCCCTTTCTTTTTGCCAAAGGATAAGGGCTCCTTCACCAGATCTGTGGTTGAGAGGGACTTTGGTCTGGGCGCCAATGTTTTCACTAGGTTTAGTGATGTGTGTATGAGAAAGTGAGAAATAGATGGGGGCTCAGTTTTTAAAAAGATTTGAAGTAATGATTTGGGTACAGATCCAGACATTGAAGAGATGTGTTCAAGGACACTAGTGAATTTATGTTAAGGGGAACGTCTCTTACGGTAAATTAACTCCACTTGAATATTTATTCAAAGGGAAATCATCGACTTTTTGGAGTATATGGGATTGCGGAAGAGAAGGATACCTAGGAAAATGCCTAACGTAAAGGGATTAAGGATAAAGAATGGGGTAGATGAACTTTCGGATGTTTAAAAAATCACGGAGTAAAAACTGATTCGAGCTAACCGTCATTGCTTCTCATTGCTGTCATCAACATATGCCATCAGCTTCTCTATTACTTTACGGCTAAAAGGAAATTAAACTTATTTGAACGCTTCATATATGATTTAGCACGCATTGTGGGCACTCAGCAATGTATGCTCAAGGTTTCCTGAAGGGTTAACTAGCTGGAGTTTTTGTAGTTTCCTCGAATTTACCTGTATAACAGGAGACCCCCCCCTTCTCCCCGCCCCCCTTCCCACCCCCCTAGTGCCTTTCTTCTTTTGCCTCCTAAGTTTATAGGGACTGCAGCTGGTAGACTTGGCAAGCTTTCCTCATTAAGAGCCCTCTTTGAAAACGGGCTGTGTTTGAGCATTTCCCTAATGAGGACAGGACGGGGTTAAAAAGTGACCATTTCATGGTTGACTTGAACCTGCCTACTTTTCTTGATGTGTCGTAGTGAAATGCTTGATGTGAATAACTCCCACTTGGAAAAGGAAAAAGTCACTGGTTCCTTCAGGACAGCTTGGAGGTGTGGGGGGGAGTAGGGGGAAGGGGAAGAATAATGGGGGCAAGAAATAGAAAGGCGCGGGGAGGGGGTTACAGAAAAGAAAAAAAGAGATTCCAAGTACCCTAAAAAAGAGTAAAGTGAAAATGAGGCTGCTGCAGCAGCGGCAACAGCAGCAAACGCATAGCTTGTGGGCTGGGCTGCTCTCGACTCTGTACTGCTGGGACTAGTTGGGCAATGATCGCCCGGAACTGGTCCAACTCTTAGAGGCCCCCAGTTCCCTCCAGCCACTAGCTAGGTTTAAAAAACCTGAGTGGAGAAGGCACTTGCTTTCCTCCATTGTCTGAAATCCTCTCCCTTCTGCTTCTCCATCCATCCGCGTTTTGAAAATTGCCTTTGGGGTGGGGAGGGGTGCAGCTGAGAGAAAGAAGGGCGTTCATGGCATAAGCACCTCCCGTGAAAATATCCTAAATAAAGTTCATTCACTCTATCTCTAGAGAGAATCGAGTCTTCCAGACTTGGGGGGTTGGTGTGGGGAAAGCTATTCTGGAAGATTGAAAACAGACCCCGTGAAAGGAAAAAGCGCTACTGGAGTCGACGTTGCCTCCGGAGCTCTGGAGATACACGCGCGCGCGCATACACACACACACACACACTCACACTCACTCCACCCTGGGGCGCGAGGAGTAAAGGCTCCAAAGCCGCGCCGTTTCCCCCACCTCTCTTTGCACCCCAATAGGGAGGAAAAGGGGGAGGGAGGGTTCGCTTCCGTAGGCGCCCCGAGCCCCCGGGGGTGGAGACTCGGTGTAAGCCTATGTAGTCGGGTGGAGGAGGAGAGGAGAGGGGGAGGGGAATGTGGAGGAGGAGGAGGAGGCGGTGGCTCCGGGGCCCCGTCCTACAGCTTTGAGCGAGCAAGGCCACGTGCAAGGGGCACCCCGGGGGAGGGCGGCAAATCTCGGAGAACCGCTGCAGGCAGCTTCTCCTCTGTTACCCTGAGGCACTTAGTCTGGGCCGAGGGAGACCCCAGTGAACCCCCATCTCAGTGAAAATCTTCCTTCACTCCCAGACTCTTAAAGGTGCACAATTTATGATAAAATGCAGAGGAAGAGAAAAGTCGAGGAAGGGGCTTAAGTATAGACACCAAGATGTGCCCTGTTTTCTATACACCCTCCCTCAGTTATTTTGAATCAAAGTTCCCTTATTTGTCCACCAGCAACACAACCCACCCACAGACTGTGAGATAGAATGCACGATTTGGAGTCTAGAAGCCAGGGTTCAAATCCCGCCTCAAGCGCTATCCTCCCAGTGCCTCAGTTTCCGAATCAGTAAGAAGGGGAGATTGGCTGCCAGGGCCTCTCAGGTCCCTTTTAACTAAATGTATTATCCCTCCCGGCACATCCTCTCCACTCTCGCTTCTGTTCTCCTGGTCTTTGCTGCCATGCCTTCCCCTTTCAGTCTATCAGCCTAATCTCGAGACTGCTCCCCGAACCCAAAGGTTCCAGTCAGCTACCCTGCTGTGTGTGTGTGTGAATTTTCTATTTCTTCTCTCTGGAGCAGACAGGACTTACTGCCTCTCTCTCATCTCCTCGCTATCGCACAAATCAGCGCAGTGAAACCAAAATACCCCTTTCAGGGCGTGTGTGTCTCTGTGCATGTATGTGTGCTTGCGCGCGCGGCGATGTGGGAAAGTGGAGATGGAACAGAGGGTGTAAGGTTTGGCAAAGAGGAAGAAAGATGTTTGTAAAAAGTCGTGGTTCTGTATCAGTATGGGGGGGAAGAGAGAAGGAGGGGGAGAGGAAGAGAAGAAGAGAGAGGGAGAGAGGGAGAGAGAGAGACAGAGAGAGAGAGAGGAGAGAGAGGGAGAGAGGAAGAGTGAGAGGGAGAGAGGAGGAGAGGAGAGAGGGAGAGGGAGGGAGGGGGATGGGAGAGAGAGCGAGAGCGAGCGAGAGAGAGAGAGAGAGAGAGAGAGAGAGAGAGAGGTGGGGGCGGGGGTGTGTGAAGAGGCTGGTGCAAAAGGAATGTGCGTTTGCAGGAGGAGGAGGAGTAAAGCGATGATTGTGTAATTAAATAATAAAACAATCCTTAAGTCTGATTTGGAGAGAGCTGGAGAGGGGTCCAGAGGGTGTAGCCGGTGAATTTTTCAACTTTCAAGTTTTGCACCAAAAGTGTGGGGGGTGGGGGAGCCCAGAGCAGAAAACGGAGTTAGAAGAGAGAAGAAAAGGATTTATCGTTTGGATTTTTCAAGAAATCATTTCTGTTACAGTGGGCGTTGGGAAGCAAGCAGCCTCTTAGCGTTGCCCCATAAGACACGAAGAGGAGAGAGTCTTGGAGTCCGGGGAGGCTGAAGAGGCGGCTGGGGCTGCGGCAGCTGAGGCGGTGGCGGCGGCGGCGGCAGCAGAGGCGGCTGGGACTGGAGTTGGGGCTGGGGCTAGGGCTGCGGCTGCGGCTGCGGCTGCGGCGGCTGCTGCTGCTGCTGCTGCTGCTGTGCGTGCGAAGAACAGACGGGAGATTGCGTGGTGCGAAGCATTTTCCGCCCTTGGGACACACGCACACACTTGCCCCCCTCCCCCTACCTCATACATTCGGTCTCTCTCTTTCCCTCCTCATCTTTAGCCCCCTTGCGCGCGCGCTCTATTCCACACGCGCGCACACACCCTCGCAAACACACTCACATACACACACATACATACACACACTTACACTCACGACCTTCTGCTAGCAAAGTTTCGCCTCTGATCACTCCAGGATCTTCCTGCATTGCTCCGGACTATAACCTTGAACTTTCTCAGCCTGGTGAAACGTCCCTCTCCCCATCCGTCTTTCTCCTTTTCTTAAACGCAGCTTACCACAAGCAACAAGCAAACAAAACCAAACCGATTTTATCCCTCCAGGGTTCCCAACAAAGGCAGCAAAAACAAACAAAAAAGCAAAAAAAAAAAACAAGTAAGCCCCCAATCCGGGCCGAGACCCAGCTTGCAGCAGCCAGTACTACAGCAGCAGTGGCGGCGGCAGTGGCGGCGGCGGCGGCGGCGGCAGCAGCAGCAACAGCAACCACCAATACTGCTACTGAGCAGCGACAGCCAGAGGGTTAAAAGTGTAGATTGGATTTCACCCCGGGAAATCTAGCTCACGAAGTGAACTTGAATCTTTGGCTATTTAAGGAGGACTGGGTTTGTTGTTAAGTTGTGGTGATCCAGGGCAGAGCCCTCTCCTGATTGATCTCATCTTGAGTCTCAGATGACTGTAAAATGAATAGATGAAGTTATTGCTTCTGGAGGCTTTTCTTGGGGGATCTCCGGAAAGTGCGTTTTAAGGCGAAGTCATGATGTATTCGCCCATCTGTCTCACTCAGGTATAGATATACGAACGGTTTTGTTTTGTTTTGTATTGCGAACAACTAGCGGAGTTTAATTGAATGAACCAAAAAAAAAAGATGAAAAGTTTAAAAAGTCATTTTTTGGTTAGGGTGGGGAAGGGGGAGGCCAGTTTTTCTAGGGTCCAAGTGCATCCTGGAGGTTAATCCCCGTAGGGAAACCGGGTTATAAAAGAATTGAGATCCTTTAAGGGAGGAATATCCTAACCCCAAAGCAAGGGAAATATGCACTTGCTCCTTGAAAGTGAAGGAAAGGCCACTTCTGCACAAATGTCGAATTATGGTCTAAAACGTCAAATGGAGAAGGTGGTAAGGGGAATGGGGAGAATTGAAGGGAGAAAGTTTTAATTACTCACGAAGGAACAGGGCTTGAAATGCAACGACTAGAATTAATTTACTCTCTTTTAAACTCTACTGTTCTTTTGGGGCTCTAAATAATACAGGGAGTTTAGGGGACGTGGTTATTCGGTGTTCCTTAAACTAAGGTTGACTAATATAATGTAGGATTTTTCTTTAATCTGCTACCGATAATGGAAGAGAAGTTGACTATTTTCTTGCCTACTTTTGGAATCGGAAAGCCTTGACTACACGTTGTACAAAAAGAAAATATTTTAAGTACCTTAGTCATTAAAGATACCTTTAATTCGAACCCATGTGGTTGGCACTGATGGTTGTTTTGGGCCATAATAGCTACATTTATTTCAATAAGCTTTTTCATTTTGTAAATTTTGCGGGTGTATCAGGTATGCCTAAAGTAGTTTAGAAAAATGTAAGTAAGCTAGTTCTTGTTTGAAAATATAAATATATACCATATACAAATATATTTCAATTTGGGTTTAACATCTTTCTGACAATATCACAAAATAAAATACACATTTTATTTTTTTTTCCAGTTCTAGAATTTAAAACCAAGGTCATATGAAAAGTGACCCCACTGAAGTTGCTTTTAAATACCTGCAAGACATTTGTCATTATTTCATTAAGAAGTAAATACTAATCTCATAGTCATCGATCACATTTTAAGCAGTACTTTAAAACTCTAAAGCTGTGGGACAGTTTGCAGGAGTTTTAATGGTGGCCCTTTTAGGAGAACATTTAATAAACTGCTAACTGTTAAGCACTTGCTTTCACATTGGCATACAAACCAAATAGCTAAAGAAGTGAGCAAGTCTTTGGGTGTGTTAAATTAAAAAATCTAATATTATTATGATGTGTTTGTGTAATGGACAAATGATTAAGATTTCAATTGTTTGACAATTAGAAGCCATTGTGATTCAAAAGGATTGAGGCATTCATAAATTGTGAATGAAGATGAAAACAATGATAAGGCTTATTCAGTGATTGGATACAGTCCTGTAGCTTTTTGGCTGACACATTTTTTATTGTTTATATTTTGTTTGGCATCTGAGTATGATTGACTTAGATATGGATATTTTCAGCAAGTAAATGTGTCTTTATTTTAACAAAACTGGAAAAGAGAGTTGCTGAGCTATTTGTATTTTGAAAGTTATACATAGGTTCTCCTCTTAAGTATCACAATGAAGCTCAAAGAGATACACCTTAGGTGTATGAATTGCCTTTGTTATAATCCATCATTAGTATTTCTTTATACAAATAAATCCTTTCTGGGGGTAAAATATTAACCTTCCTTAGTACTTAAACACATGTATGGTTATCTGACATGTTGCAAGTAATACAAAATGAAATGCATTTTGTATTATGCATGCTTAAGAAATGCTACATCATTCATCTTCACCTGCAAAGTGTTGGATAATGGTACACGTTCCGCATATTGCTCATATTCATAGCAGCTGCTTTTCAGAAATTGTTACCAGGAGTTAGATTTCAAGATTCTGTGCAAAGGTTTATCAAAAGAATATTAGTTTAAACTTAACCTCAGTTTCTACTGAGGAAAAAATGTATAGCAATTTCTCGGCATAAAAGATATTCGAACATATAACTATGTATATTTATGCAATTGTTATATAAGTACTTGCACATATATACTCTGTAGTATACCTTTTTGATGGCTTGTTTTTTACTTTTTAGAATAGTATCTTCCATATTGCCTTAATAAATCTATTTTTAGGATTTAAGGCTTATGTGATGAGAAACTATTTTTGGAGCTCACGCTTAATAGAAGTCTTAAATGTTAGGTTGTGGCGAGCATTAAAAATGTTACAAAAGTTAGACTAAGTAACAGTTTTGGTTTTATATCACTGTCTGTTTTATGTTGATAGTAGTGCTGAATGTTTATATAAAAACATTTTCTAAGATTTGTAAACACAAATTAGAGTAGATCACCTGATTGGTAAGAACTTTAAAAAAAAGTGTTGGCTTATTCAATAGTAGTAGGGTACCTGTTTTTTAGAATCCATATTAATTCTAAAGGCACCATTGTTAAAAGCTGATATTCAGTAGTTTGGTATGCTGCTTTATTGGTACTTCATACATGCCGAGAATATAAAGCAGACCTGTAAGGAAAAATACAGTATGGTCACAAATGATTTAATGTTTGCTTGTTCTTACCATAAATAATATAAAACCCCAATAATACACTGTTTTGTAGGAGTAATAGGATCCAATTATTATTTTTCTTCATGTGCTTTCAGGTTTTCCTGATACATTTTTTTAATACTTTTTTTTTAAACATAGCCGATCCTTCAGAACTGTCTGCCCCCCCCAAGTTCAAATTTTCTTTTTCCTTTCTAGAAACCATTGTTTTCTTGAAGGCAAGAAAACCGATTTAAGAAAATGAAGAATGTTTCATTTTGAGTTTATAACATGTGGTCTGCTTCTTTACTAAGTCTTTTAATTTGATAATACATTTGGGGGTTAGAAAAAATGGAAATGGGAAAGATCAAAGTGTTTTTTTTAAAACCTAAACTGAGAAAAGGTGGCTTACTGACTTGGATTATAAGAGTTAAAAGTTTAGATACTTAATTTCTCAAATTCTTCACTTATTTCAAAGTAACTCCCATTTTTGTTTAAAATGAGAATGCCTTTTGTACACCTGATCCATCTAATGGAATATTTGAAAGTCTGTACTTTAATAAATCACTTGTGTATGTGTGAAGACAGCTACTTATGATCCACATTCATGTCACATAAAATCATTAAAAAATATATTGCCTCTGACAATGTTACAAACCAATCAAATGGAGTAAATGGCATTTTAGTCATGTTAGTGGAGAAAGGTATATAACTAATAGCAAGTCTCCATTTAGAATCATTTATGCCTCTTGTCAAGCAGTGTTTCATTTGAAAGGAATCCAGATAGACAATGAAGCTCTAAAAGGTACTTAATAATACCTCTTTGAAGGCTGAGAAAGTTTGCTACTTCTGTGCTTATTTTTTTTCCAGTGTATGCTTTACAATCATTTTTGGCAGTGTAATTTTAAACATTTTCAGAATTATTTTTAAAAGTTTGTGTTTTATGTATATTTGTAAAGTAACATTCAGGAAACAGATGAATCAAAAATTTGGATCCTCTATATTTGAAGAAGCATATTAATTTTTAACATTCATGAAAAGATTAACAGTATTATTCATACTTCAATATTTACACTAAAGTAACTTTAGTCAAAACTGACTGTTATCTCTGTATAGGAAAGTGAAATGTCACTGGACATACCACTTAAGAACATAAGTATTTAAGTATTTCTGCAGTGCTTAATACCTGTTAAAATAACACTGCGTACTTTTAAGTGTGGCAACAGCGCTACATGGAAGAGGAAATTTTCTCCCCAAAACTCTAAAATTTCCTCAGTTAAAAAAAACAGAAATGATTTATCAATCATATCAATAAAGCATATGCAAAGATGAGATTTGTAAGGAGTAATCTGTAAAGGAACACAGGAGTCCAAGTTTCCTTTAGAAGGCTTTCACTTAGCATATTTTTCTTAGGGGAGTAAGAAAACTTTCTATAGTTACAGTGAAAGCTAAAAGCATGGCATCAGAAAGTGTATGGAGATAGGGAGGTCTTATCATGGGCTGTGGTTGCTCAGAGCAGGGCTGCCTTCCCACACAAAGAACAGATTGTGGTTAACTCTTTCCATGTCCTAGTTTTATGTGCTTGCATAGTAACTGAATTGTTCAAATCTCTGCTGGAAACTCCTGATCAGTTTAATGATTTCCTCTGTGGTACTTCATGATGCTTCATGCTGTAATGTAATCATCTGCATCCTGTATTCTAAAATTTTGATTCCATTTTTCTTCTGTTACAGCAGCGTTTTAAGGCAATACATGAAATATTTGATGGCTATGTTAATGACAGTGTGTGTGTATGTGTGTTGTGTATGTGTGTTTGTGTGTTGTATTGGAGGAGTTCATACCAAAAAAAAAAAGTCTCGAGCTTTTTCAGCACCTAAATAGGCTAACTAGTATTTAACCAAACTTTAGTAATGGATACTATTAATAAATCTTGTTTAAAGCTTGGTTGATTAGTTAATATGGAATTTTAAAGACACTTTCTTTGTCATAAAGTCATTGGCTGTACTTCCAGCATTTTTACCTAATGGAATTAATCAGTCTGCTGATTAAACATAATTCATCCCACATTTGTCAGGGTAGCTAACATTAATCCATAAACTGTAACTTGGGATATAGTCACTTAGAGAAAGTCAGTTTGTGGTTTGGATTGACAGTACAATCAATTTGACCAAGAATTGTTGAGAATATCTTAAAAGTAAAACAGTCCTGGTCTGCCACCAGCTCAAGATGGAGATCTGTGATCCTATTTGTTGTAAATTTTGAATTTTTACATCTATATTTACAGTTGGGATTTATAGGCTGGGAAGAGCTTTTCCAAAAGAGGTATACATGAATCAGCCCAAAGCAGAAAGTAATGAAAAACTGAATAGTTTTTCCTGCAACTATTTCCCCCTCACCCCCAGTCTTCAATGAAGGTAGGAGCAACATAGAAATCTATAGGCAATCCAATGAATTGTAAGCGATAGGCAGCTATGCTGTATCTACATGTGCATGCACACATGCAAATGTTTAAATATGGCAAAAGAACTGCATAGATTCTACAAAAGCAGTATTTGACCAGTGGTGCACTCCTAATGTCACTCTGTCACGGTGTACAGAAACACAAAGAATGTTAAGTTTGTGCCAAGTTGCCATTTTTCATTGTTCACCTCAGATTGATTTTTAAGGGGTTTAGAATAATTGCCACACTCATGTGATCAGTTAACAAATTAACTGACTCTGTAGGACTTCATATCCTATAGAGGAAGCTGCCGGGAGATCATTAGTGTAGTTTTAGTTTTCAACTTCATAAACTTTTATTTCATAAAGTTAGTGTAGGAGGTGGGGGAGGATGTGAGGAGAGGGAGAACATGCAGTGCTTAAAACATGGAAACCTTTGGTTTGGGACTTCTCTAATCCATGCTTTATCTTTTACCTACTTTCCCTTACTGTATTACCGGTTTCTGTAGTTACCACTCCTGGAATGGGACTGTTTCAGTGTTGGAATGTTGGACGTTTGATAAGAAAATGGATCAAGTTTGATGGCGCATGCTCTCTGTACCACCAGCAGTCTCTTGCTGAGAGCATGCTCCAAAAGCGGGAACTGTGTGGCATTACACTGAGCATGTATATGCTTTGTGTTTCTGTGCCACAGAGAAGAGAAATGAACTGTGGCATCATCGCTCCTGCCTTCTGAACAGCTCTCCTCAGATTTTCCAAAATCTTAGTGTGTCCTTTGTGCAATGGTACTGCCTAGCATTAGTTGATCAGTCAAACATTTAAATATTAAATAGGATCAAAGCACTTTGGTCAAGCTTTTCTGAAGAATATATTCTGTATGGCATGGGTGGGGGTGGGGATGAGAGCAGGGGTACAAAATAAAACCTTCATTTGTTTAAAAAATTATTTATCCTCAAACTGTGGGGTGGGGGTAGGGAAGGGGTAACTGTAACAGTACTTTTCTTTACCTCCTGTCTTATCGTTTCAATAATTTTAAGTAATAAAAGGAAATAATACAGATCTTCACACCTAAACCTACCTTTCTAATGCTTTGTGTATTTAACTGGTAGGGAATTTGTACATCTTTTTTTTCTGAGCTTTTAAGATCAAACTGACTTTACTCTTCTTCTCTTCTGTCCCCTTCCCTTCTTCCACAGGATGAATTTCACCCATTCATCGAGGCACTTCTTCCACATGTCCGTGCAATCGCCTATACGTGGTTCAACCTGCAGGCTCGAAAACGCAAGTACTTTAAAAAACATGAGAAGCGAATGTCAAAGGATGAGGAAAGAGCAGTCAAAGATGAGCTTCTTAGTGAAAAGCCTGAAATCAAACAGAAGTGGGCATCTAGGCTCCTCGCCAAGCTGCGCAAAGACATCCGCCAAGAGTACCGGGAGGATTTCGTGCTCACCGTGACTGGGAAGAAGCACCCATGCTGTGTATTATCCAATCCCGACCAGAAGGGTAAGATTAGGAGAATCGACTGCCTGCGACAGGCTGACAAAGTCTGGCGTCTGGACCTAGTCATGGTGATCCTGTTCAAAGGCATCCCTTTGGAAAGTACGGATGGAGAACGGCTCATGAAATCCCCACATTGCACAAATCCAGCACTTTGCGTCCAGCCACATCATATAACAGTATCAGTTAAAGAGCTTGATTTGTTTTTGGCATACTACGTGCAGGAGCAAGGTAGGAGCAGACTGTTGTTTCTTATATTAGTATGTCAAACACTGACAGGACAGTGTAATGGAAGCATGACTTCCAAACATTTTTCTGTAGTGCCGTTTTCTCTTTTTTTCCCCATATACACACACAGCACTTGGGTTGGACTCAAAAATCTCTAAGGTCTCTTCCAACTCTAACACTGAATGTGTGTGTATGTATGTGAAAACACACATATATAAACATATAC
Source organism: Phascolarctos cinereus (assembly GCF_003287225.1). Classification (NCBI taxonomy): domain Eukaryota; kingdom Metazoa; phylum Chordata; class Mammalia; order Diprotodontia; family Phascolarctidae; genus Phascolarctos; species Phascolarctos cinereus. Next base: position 109,733,864 of record NW_027555847.1, read on the forward strand.
ATGCATATCAGATATATGCTTATATATGTATGTATGTGTATGTGTATGTGTATAGATTGCTGGTGATGTGTCCATACAGACATGTTCTACCATGTACAAGACATTTCATTAGAGTGTAGCTGTAACATATATACAGTAATGTGAATAGTTGAACTCTAGGAAAGAAGTATATTGTTGAGTGTCTTTGAAAAAGTAAATTTACTCAGAATCACAACAAAGTTTAGTAATATTACCTGTCTCATTTGATTTTTTCTTTCATATATTTCTGTAATAGATTTTTTCAGTCCTAGTGATATGTGTATTTATGCGTGCATAGTCATATCCATACATGTTAAAAAATCTTTACACCCTTCACAGACTAGAATAAAGTAACTAAAATATGTTCTCTTAGGCATACCTATTTTAACTCTGAGAAACAAAATTAAATTCTCACCATTACAGAATGCTTAAGAGCTCTAGTAACAACAGACAGATCTTATATAGACCAATAGCTTTGTAAGACTAAATGTTTCTACCATCACCTTCTTTTTGATCGTGTAGCCAACCACTCATTGTTGGCTAAATGGAATACCACTCTTTTTTTTTTTTAATAAGCTGTGCTATAATAATTTACCATAGTGATGTAGGAACATTTGCTTTTTAAAGGTATGTTCAAAGTTCACAAAGTGTAAATTCATTGAGTCTTTTTGAAGAATATGGGGATGGCCTTCTGGTATAGTTAAAAAAAACCTCAGAACAAGCGGAAAGTACATTGCATAGATGAGTTTAAAAGAAATCTTGAAAAAGAATGGAAACAAATATATGCAATATATCTATTCTTTAAAATAGTAGAAACTAATGGTGATATACATGTTCCTGAATAATTCACAAAACAGGTGTGTATCACTTGGCATTTTTTTTGTTTGCAAAATACGAGTTCTTTATTTATGGTTTCTAATTTTCCTAGTACTATACTATCTTTAAATAGGCAACAGTGTTTCTTCTGCCCCTATTGTATGTATCAGGACCTAGAAGTCATCACATCAGTAATCAATCCATGTTAAAATAGCACTTCCTTTTTAGCAGCATGCCCAAAGTGGACTAAAGTCTGATCTGCCACAGATGGTGGACCATTTCATAAGTTGGCCTGGTGTTAGGCAAAAATGGCCTGCAGATAGCCAGATGACATACTGCTATCTGATGCTCCTACATAATTATGAGATTTGAATAATAAATTATTATGAATTTTTTTCACATCTAAATTATCAACATTATTAATTTGGCCTTCTAGGGACACAGTAAGTTGCTTGCTCTTTATATTTCCTCACAAGTTTTGCTTGATATATTTTTTAAAGTTGCAATGGAAAAAATCACATTTAATTTCTGATCTTATCTTTAAGCAATAGTAATGGAGATGAAGCTATGGAATTTGTTGCATCTTGTTTAAATATATAAAAAATTGTAACATAAAATCTCTCTTTTCTCCCTTTCCTCTCCCCACCACTGACCATCATTTATAGCATTTTGTTGTTTTGCAGTGACTAAAATATAGCAAAAGATGCTTTTGGTAAAACATGGAGCAAAACTGGAACCATTTGCATACTCTAGGTTCACAAATAAAAGTATTAAAGTATATAACATATATTTTCATTAAGTTATACCAAACAATGGGTTGTATATTAGTTTGATTAACTGAAAAGTGCAGTTTAACATACCTTCCTGGAAGTCAATACTGCAAGGAAAGTTTTAAAAACCAGGTCAAGCGACTCTATAGTGCAGGTAGAAGGTTTGCATACACCTAAGTACTACTCACATTTTCAGTTGCTTGAAGGCTATTACTTGAAGTAAGTGTGTGTGTGTGTGTGTGTGTGTGTGTGTGTGTGTGTGTGTGTGTGTGTTAGCGGGGCAGGCTATTCTCTTGTTTTAGATGAACTGGCAATAAGAATTTACCCCTTGGATTTGGGAAGATAAGGTGAATAGGGTAAATACATAAATGCTTTCTACCTTATACCATCAGTGAGTATGTTAAAGTTTTAAGCAGTCTCCAAGAAAGTATCCCTGGAGAAAATATTGATTTTTCTTTTTTTTTTTTTAAACCCCACCATCAGGCGATTTTTCGTTATTTTACCATGTGTTTCTAATTGTGTCTTTTCCTACCTTCCAGTGCATCTTCTGTTAACATCTGTTGGTTCTTTATTTGAAAAAGTCACATTATGATGCTTTTGTCTTTTTCCTTTTTTCGAAATTTGTATCTTTTTCTTTGTCAAGAGTAGGTTAATTATGTCGTTTTGCAGTGCAATTGATTAAAGAAGCCAGGTTTTAAAAGATAAGCCTGTAGTCAATCAAAGCGCTGCATCTCTCACATAATGACTTTTTATTTCTCCTGCAAGTACATGAAAACCCACTTAACTATGTTTTATAAATCAGGTATAGAAATATAAAGAATAACCTGAAAGAAAAATCAGAAAAGAAAAATGTAATGTTTGAAATTGAATGAAGGGAGAAAATTACTTTTCCCCCCTCTCTAAATGACTAGGAGAAAAACATGAGGAAGAATAGCTAGAGTGCCAATGATGGTTGCCAGTGGCACCAGGATTGGCATCAGACCCTCTTTGTTTAGCTTAGGATGCTTGTGATTTGTTAGTTGGCATCCGCATTGCAGTGTGGAGTAATGTTACAATATATTGACAATTTCCAGATCTGAAAATGTCAATAGTCCTCTTGGTTATTTATACAAGATCACATACTGCATCTTTTCAGGAGGAAGAAATAAAGACCAGCTTCTAATAAAGTTTCATCGTTGACCAACTTCATATGGCTTTCCTTTTCCTTCCTTCCTTCCTTCTTTCTTTCTTTCTTTCTTTCTTTCTTTCTTTCTTTCCTTCTTTCTTCTTTCTTTCTTTCTTTCTTTCTTTCTTTCTCTTTCTTTCTTTCTTTCTTTCGCCCTTTCCCTTTTTCATAGTAGCAGCAGCATCCTTTCTAAAACAGAAACAAAGTTAGAAGGAGATTTGACATGAACTGTAAGCTGTGGCTATCGCTAGTGTGCTTTGGGGAAGAAATTATGAAATTTTAAAAATTATTCATGGAATCTAAGTTATTAAAGATTTCAGCACCAAATGACCACCAGGCAGTGTTTTTCTTTGGAATGTCCAAGCTCTTTGTTATTCAGCCTTTTTTTAAAAAAAACCAACATAATTTCTTCACTTTTGCTTTAAAAAAAATTAGATGAGCAAAAAGTCATGTTCGATACAGCTATTGATAAAATTGCATTCTCTTCTCCCTGCCTACTTGAGAGCATGTATCATTTGGGAAGAACTACATACAAGTCCATAAAATCATTTATGGTATTTGATTGTGAGTGCTGCGCTTTTACTGTGTTCCGTTGCTAAAAGAACCGCCATTTTGTTTGTCAAGTGCCAGGAGAGGGGAAAAAAAAGGCAGACAATGTGCTTGATGCCAATAATGGTTGCCAGTGGCACCGAGGTTGGCATCAGACCCTCTTTGTCTAGTTGCTGAATGCCTTTGATTCGTTGGTTGGCATCCGCATTGCAGTGGGCACATTGGAAAGTTTTTGACAATCAGAGAATGAAAGCTGCTGTACTTGTTTGCTGCAGCAAACCTTAGATAAAATAAATCCCTTCCTTTTCTAGATTTTTTTAGACTGCAGTAGATTGAAACAACTGTTCTAATCTCGTCTCTTCATTTTACTAACAGATTAAAGAAAGCCAATGTTTCTCATCTAGTGAATTCTTGTTCTCTATGCTGTCTTTGTTGCTGTCTTAACAGAAAATTTTAAAAAGGCAAATCTTTCCATATGAACCTCACTGTAGTATAGAGGCTGTACTGTAGGAAGAGCATCCTACCTTGAGAAAAATCGTGGAGGACTGATAGACTACAGTGATGGGAAATGCATTAATTATTCCTAAGCTTTTTTGTTTTCTCTCCCAGCACAGCATATTTCTTCTATTAGTCATATTTCCCTTAGTTTCTACACTTTCCATCTTTATAGTACTCTTGTGAAAGCTCCTTATGGTTCACTCTAATATCAGAAATTTGGAAGAGGTATTTTGCAGTGCAAATTTTCAAAGAATAGACATATTTGCTAAATCTGATAGAATCTAGTCATCCCTGAATTTTTAAATTCTACATCAGAATGTTTGTAAGATCCTAGCTATGTAGTTCTGTTACCAGGAAAACCAACAAAAAGGCTGTCATTTTTGTTGAAGTTTCCTAGATAGTTAGCATTAATATTGCTTTCCGGTTAACCACTATTATCTTGTTAATTAATAAGAAGGATTAGCAGTTTTACCCAAAGGGCTGCACAGAAGGAAGTCTGGCCTATGTGAGCTACTGAATCGCCAGACTGTGTCCTGTCTGGGGGAGGGGGGAGGTAGTAAGGGTGGAGAAAGGGGGCAGAGTAGGCATTGGGTTTTCGTTAAGTGGGGAAGAGTTCTGCAAAAGAGTAATCTAGCTCACTGAGCTTGCTAGGAAGTTTACTCATCTCAAGAGATAGCAACTGTTATGTGTGCAGGTTGCATGAATGCAACAAAGCAGTTTATGCTCTCTTAAGCTAACTGGTTGTTGGACCGTACTTTGCTCTCTTATTAAAGGTGTTTTCAAACACAGAAACTTCATCAGCATTTGACTGTGTTTTAAAACTAAAGTTCCTTTTAGCTATTTGGGGCACCTAAGTTTGTGGCTATGTTGTTGCATGTTGGCTGGCATTCTTTTTGAATGTTAAATTGGGTAATAATTTATATTGTTACATTGTGAATCATTGTTTTTAGGGGAAATTGTAATAAATATCCTGTTTTGAAATATGACCCTTTCCATTTGCCACACACTGTTAGAGAATAAGTAACTGCTAGAAAATCTTTTTCTTCCCTTCCTAAACTGGTTCTTGACTTATGGACTAGTTTGGGCATCCATTAGTAGCCTCACCATAAGCTTATGAAGATTATTATTACTCATGTTATTATATTATATTTTTGCTCATTAAAGAATTTCTTGTTTTGTGGCTATTTAAAAAAATACCCTCCTACTTGGGAAAAACGAATCAGCCAGATAGCATTATTATGGTAGTTTTCCTCAGTGAAATGTTGAAATTAAAACATATATTTTTCCTATTTTATGTGATAGGAAAGCTATACATGTTCATACGTGTGATTTAGGTGACCATAGTTAAGTTTTTCATTTATTGTCCTGTCCTCAGCTGAACTTCTTACAACACAGTGCACATTTGTTTGTGCTCTGGCTTACGTCTGCTTCATAAGATAAAGTTGTACTCTTATTGCCATCCCTCTGTTCATGGATTTAATGAGACCTTCATAGGGAACATATAATTAAAGATAAGATATTTAGCAATTTCCTCACTGATAAGAAGAAAACAATGTCAGAGGGCCCAGAGGTTAGTTCTTTTCATGCCATGATATCCCAGCCACATAATAGATTTACCAGACACTTCAAGAGTTAAAATGCCAGGGCCAGTTGAGCAAGCTTGGCATCGGCTCATTGATATGGCAAGCTAAACCCTTGTACTTGCTTTTCAAAGGGAGAATGAGAGAATACAGCTGACTCATTCTATTGTTATGGTTTTGAAATATTAAAAGTTATCTATGTAGATGCTTGGCACATAGTAGGCACTTCACATATGATTATTGAGTGATTGAACTGAAGACTGAAGCCTGCAAAGGTGGTTACAGTGTTAGCAGCACAAGGGAGACATTTCTTCTCCTCCTCTAAAGTTATATACACAGAAATAAAAATATTCACTTAGGTTATTCAGTGAACTTTGCATTATGCCTGAATGTGGTTTAGTAAAATGACTCCACATGTGAAAGAATAGAAATCATGTGCATTCTTTGGGGGAGGATGGCTAATTTGACCTAAGTGTACGTTTCAAGGAATAGATGATTGGTTTATAAGCAAAGTAACTCACAGACAGGCACAGTTACTGTTTGTGTCTGAGGACTAGGGAGCCAACACACTTTTAGAGACCATTTATTATTAATAATTTCACTTTTATGGTTCACTTCTTTAGAGGTTCTAGGTCTTAAAGTTTTATTTAAGAAATCCACATAATATGTTTTGCATATTATGTGTATTACTGTTTTGCAGGATTTTCCCTATTCCTGAAGTCAGACATAGAATCAATGGAGAAAAAAAATGACATATGGCAAATCAGTGTTTAACCCTCAATAACTTACCTCATAGTTAGCTTGATAGACTATTAAAATTTTGTTTTCAGGCACATCTATAATTTAGCAAAATAATTTTCTTTGAAATTTTGGGTTCTTATGCTAGCTGGAGCAGCAAAACCAGAATTTTACTTACTAATTGGAAGTGAATGTGGTCAGAATGTGGCCCAATAGGAGTCTTTATCTGGATTCTCTGGAATAATTTAAAATTAAGATGAACTTTTAGTTTCTCATATCACAGTAGCTTCCAAAGTAGTCAAAAAATGGCTATTACTTTAGTATATGCTCAAGATTTGCAAAGAGCAGAAGCAGGGCACAAAGTTTTTTTACAACAAAATTGTTAATTTATACAAGGATTGTGAAAATTACAGTAAGCAAGAGAAAAATGGGTTCCTTCCCAAACAAGCTTCTAGGTAAAAAGTTTCTCTTTGGTTTGTGAACTCATAGTGAAGGTATTGCAGAATTAAAAACATACACTCTGCAGTTTGAAGTTAATCAAAGTGGAATTTTCAGACACTTCAGATGATTTGCAGTGTACATGCAATGTCACAGTGAATGATTGGACAACTTGAGTGTCAAAGCAGAGTTTTACAATTCTTCCCCCATCTCCACTCCTGCCCCTGTGGCAAAGGAGTAATTTTAAGCGTCTCAAGGACTAGTGGTTATGCTATCAGAAACTTGTGTTTCTGCAGCAGCATATCAGTGCCAAGCAGAGCAACACAAGAAACTTTCAAAGAATTAGATTCTCTTTTCTGTGGCAAGGTAGTATTTTTTTAAACATCTTATATTTCTGAACTGAATTATGTGCTGTGGTTAATTTAGCTGAATTCACTTGTTAAAGTTTGGCATAAAGCAGGAATCATTAAAGTATAGAGGAATATATTGAAAACTAAATGAATGCAGTGAGGAATGTGTTTCTGTGATTAGCCAACATTAGCCTGAAAGTAATAGGATGCTAAATTTATGCAATTTGAAGGACTGAGGTTTTTAAAAAAAAATTTCGGGAGGGGTTAGGGAATGTTATTGTTTTATTCAGAAAAATTGGAAGAAACAACCACTAATTAATTGATGAGGTGAGGAAAACCTTGAAACTGAGTTGACGGCAAAAGTACCACAAAATTTGAATGAAGCAATAGAGCTGCGGGGTGACATAAGGAAGCAGGAATATTTGTGTGTGTACGTATCATGTATGATAAACACACTTAGAGCTACATAGCCCCTCCACTTATGATGATAGTTTAAACAGGACAGCATTGATGAATCACAGACAAATTAAAGAACTCTGAATAAGTACAATATAATTGAAAATATGGGGTGATGGATGAAGTCATTTTGTTAACTGAGAGTTGCCTGGAGGTTGTGTATTTTCAGACTCCCAATTTAAGGCAGTTCAGAGCATGTAGCAAGTTTCTGATGAAGCACCAATCAGTAGGAAATGGGATTTGTTTAAACAAGTGAAAAATAAAATAAGAATTGCAGATTAAGGGAAAATTCTTTAATGCTAAATATATGCAGTTTTAAAAGGCAAGTTAGCTTCAGCCCCAACACTGAGAGACTTTAGTACTTAACTAAGTGATTTTTCAAATGTATGCACATTGGAGAATCAGTCATTAAAAAGTAGTTATTTAAAACAACAACAAATGCAATGGGACAGACCAGTATTCTGATGAGTGAAATTAAAGATTTTTGAAAACATTTAAGTTCATAATCTTTGAAAAAAATATGTGTATGGATGTTTTTTGTAGTATCAAGCATACTGTTAGCAAGGAAGACTAAAGCCCAGTATGAAAATATTATCATACACACAAAGATTTGAAGAAAGAGCTATTGATAATAGAGTACATTGCCTAATTTATGTGTACAGGGGATTACTATCTTTGCCCATGGTAATGATATGAGTGTATCAACATGTAGGGTGTACCCCAGTATCTAGGAGTCAAAACTGTGAAAAATGTTCCTGCTTAGGTCAACTTGTATTTTATTATTCTGACATCTGCAGTTTCTGGATGGATTACCTTAAATTTGCTATGCCATGTTAAAAGCCTTGTTTTATGAGGTCTGTCTCAGCTTCTGGCCTTAGTGTCAAGAACCCTGCAACTTGTCTTGTTAGGTTTAATTGACCAAAGCTGATGTGTTAAAACAATTCATTTGTGCTGTAACTTATGCCCAGGCAAAGTTGCTACCTGAATCCCTTGACCTTGACTTGTCTGGGTCATGAAATGGCTGCAAGCCATTTGACCTTTCTATTGTTTAGTAATGTCACTGTTTCCTCTTATTCTTTTATGGTAATGACTGACAAAAAGGCCCCAACCCCGACTTTACACCCCAGTGGATTCAAGGCGTCCCTCTGGAGTAGTTGTGTCTTCTGTTTGACATGGTCTAGCTGTAGTAGGGGTTTTCTTTTGTTTGTCGACAGTGATGGGGACAAATTGGCAGCCCTCCTTGGTACTTGAAGTGGGGGAAAAAGGCTTTCTAGCTTTTAGGATACTGATTTCTTTTTCTGCTTCCAGTTTATTTTTGATCTTTTTTTTAATGGCACACATAAGTTTTTTTTCTTAAAAAAGTACAATTTCCAAATTTTGGATTCTGAAATTTCACTTTTTACATTTTTTGGCTTGCTCCATTAGGATTTTCACTATTTCCAGCTGATTCATGGAAAAAAATATTCCATGTGATGATGATAATCATGTGCTAAAAATGATCATTTAACTTATATTTTTGGCTTTAATATGCAATTCTTCAAAAAGTTGTTTTTAAAATTTCACACAGTAAATTTATTACTAGTAGTTGGAAGACCTATTTACTCCTGAATGTTAATGTTGGAGACAAAATGTAAGAAAATGAGAATAAGTTGAAACTTTAAATGTTCCACTAAGAGGGTTTTTTTATATACAGCTTTTATTACTTAAATGAATTTTTCTTGATTTAGTAAAGGATCGTGAGCAAAAATGTGATATTTTGTGAACAGGTTAGATACAAATATTCATTTTACTAATGTCAAGAAAAATAATAACTCACCATCTAAGAAACAAAGGAATGGATTTCTTGTTGTATTTCACATGTGAAACACATAATTTTGCTTCAAGTCTTGTCTTCCGAGAAAATGAAGTCCTCTGTTGAAAATATTGAAGTACCTTAAAGCAAATGTTAAAACTTTGATATTTTTAATCCTTCTTTTAAAAGATGCCAAATAAGATTTTGTAGCCTATGGTTTCCCCTATGTTTGCCAGATTAAATATTGAAAATCCAAGCTGTTATGTTTTATTTTAAAATTATTGGAGAAAAATGTTGAAGTTAGGATATGTAATTCATATAAGTACATGCCATATACTGTTTATACCTATGTGAATACTTGGCAGATGGAAGACATAATGAAATGGTAGATGCTTTTGACTCCTTGACTTTAGCCTCTTTCACTTCCCTCTATTGTATCTGTGAACTATAGATTGCAATGTTTGACATCTCTGATCCTCCCACAGGCATCCATTTTAAAGACTAAGAAATTTCAGTGTTTAACAGGTAGAGCTACCTCTTGATTTCCCAGCCTCTTAGGATGGGGATAGGTAAAGGGTAGATAAATGAAATTTGTGGATAATCTCTAAACATCATTTTGCTTAATAGATTTAGCTTCGTTCTCCTTTTGTCTTACTCATGAAAATTATCGGAAGGTTAAATCAAGTAGATAAATGGATTGATTTGAATTCAGGGCCTCCTTTCTAGCCCTATCCATTGATAACTTCAGTAGCAAGGTGTTGTATGGGCTTATGCTAAGGTGTGGTGTTTGTGGCCCAGTCAGTGGTAGAGGGAGGGGAATCATTTAGAATAGTGAACTCAGATTTACATACCATAGTAAATGTATAGATTCTGCTCTGAGGATTGTTGTACTCCTGTCTGATGGGAAGAAGAATGTGTATTTTTATCATAGGCATTTTGCAAGTTGCTCAAAGACATTTGAGGAACAGGATGGGGCTTAAAAATGTTTTTTTTGAGTTAAAATGCTTGCAGAAATTTGTCCTGTTTCCTTAGTTGTTTGAAGCATTTTAAAATGTCTTATCCTTTAGGGTTGGGATTTAGGGTGCTGGTGGTAATACTGATAACAGGAGAGCAAAGTGCATGGGACAATGAATTAGGACATAGTGCACAAATCTGTTCAAAATAAATTTGAAGCAGTGAGAATACCTTCTTGTTGGGTAGAAGGAAAACATCAGAGTTGGTGAAAAGGATTGGCATAATGAGCCTTTGAACAGGTTAATATTCCCTGTCCTGAAAACTCAGGAGACAAGAAATACATTTTCAAAGCAACCCAATTGTCAGTGTTCTTGTGTAAGGGTAATCTAAGACTATAAACTGGCCACCTGGTATTCAAATGCAATTGCCTATCTAGGAATATGCAGTTTAAAAAAAATGTGTACAGTTTTGGTAATTTTTTTTTATTCCAGGTTGGTATCCAAGAATAATTTCCTCTGATCATTCTATAAATCTTTAAAAGGAAGAAGGAAAAGTATTGTAATGGATCTAAACAAAAAAAAAACCCACTTAATTTTAGTGTGGAATGAATGCTGTCACTCAAGCATATGTTTATGATTCATAGCACTCATACCAGCACTCTAATAAAAGTATAAGACTTTTGTTAAAAAAAATTTAACTGGCAATATTTGGGAGGACTAAGCTTATGTTTTAGATTTGTTGGATAATAACCGTGATGATGTGGATGGATTGGATTATTCTTAAAAGACGAGAGACTGTTCATTTTATAGACTCATGTAGTCCTAAGAGTGTCTCTTCTTTTAAAAGGATCCTTAGTTGGGTCAAAACCTCTCAAAACATGTAATCAGTGATGTGAGTGCTTTGGAGATTATCCTACAATTAACTTTTCCTCCTTAAATTATGTCTTCCTTTCCCTTTTTAAATGACATAAAGAAAATGAAATACATGATGAACACCAGAGGAAGAAGTTAAGTATTATTTCAGCTAGAATAAACACAATAGGAAACAAATGTTACTGGTTTAAGTACTCTTATAATCATGACAAGTAAGGTTAATAATAATAATATTATTGATAATAATGATTCCTGGTTCTATAGCATTTTCTTTGCAGTAATCCTACAAAATAAGTAGTGCAAATATTATTATTTCCATTTTGCAGAGGGGGAAACTGAGGCACCAGTTAAGTTACTTGTCCAGAAGCACATAGCTAGTTAGTTTGTGTCAGAGCTGTAATTTGAACTGACATCCCTCCTGACTTTGTCTAGCCCTTTCCCCATGAAACAGAGCACCCAGATAATGAGACCAAGATGATAGGTTAGATCCCCTCATAGACCATTCTCATGGCTACAGATTTTGCCATTTACCCAAAGCCTTAAAATGCAATATGTTTTGTTACAATTGAGCTTAGAAGGTCAGTGGTTTAGCATAAATCCATCACCACTGCTACTGAAACAGCTCAAAAAGAGCATCACTTTAGCATCATCTTCATATATTAAACACCTTAACAGCTGATCATATACTGATATGGTTTGCTACTAGGGATAGAGACTGGACCTCTGATTTCATTCTTATAAAGAACTCTCAAATAAGAAAACTCCCTCTATCTATGCTGGTTGACACCTTCTCTGCAACCTTTATCTTAGGGGTTATCCAGAGCACTGAGAAGTTAAGTGGCTTCCCCAAGGTCCCATATCCAGTATGTTTCAGAGACAGGACTTGAACCCAGATCTTTATCCACGAGGCTATACTGCTGCTATGCTGCTACCATCCAAGAGTTAATAGTAGAAGTTAGCCCATTATTTGTTTATTAGTTAATGAATCACTGAGATGAGCAGAAAATAGAACTAGAAAGTCTATTAAGTTGTTTTGGCTCATGGCATATAATTTAAAGTAAGGTGCGTACCTATATCTATATATCTTGATCTTTTTTGAAAGTACTTTTGAGGTTAAATGGATCATTTTTCACCAAACGTGAGATACATTATAGAACCTATAGAATCAATTAATTTTTAAATACTTAAGAACATATCAAGATTCAAAATTTAATGTAATTAATGCAACCAACTTAAAATGTAACCCAAAACCTTAAGAATAACACAAAAAACATTGCTGCTGAAGTTTCAAAGGAATGATTTTTGCTCTTGCTAATGCAAATGAATAATGTTTACTTAAATGCACACTTAAAAATTTTTTGGTGTAAACATCAAGTGGAGCACATGCGTGTATGTGCTTGTTAGGTACTATATTTCTTGCAGAGACTTCTGTGGCTGCCTGCACATTCCTTTACATTTCTCAATGGTAAAGTCTGAATATTTTTTGACATGATTTATAGTTATCATGTAACAATTTCTGTTCTATTTACAGACTCCAAATAAGGCAAAAGCTGCTTATAGTAATATGAGGATCACTGGTCTTACAGTAATTAAATAGACTTGTTATACTGCGGTAATCCCTTTTGGAACATTTGGAATGACTTCTTAGCACTAACAAACACAGCATTAAGGCCTGCAATTAATCTGCTTTTCGTGTCCAACATTCATGTAATATAAAACATGTGTACAGAAAACTGTATTTCAAGCTGAAGATGAATATCATGATAGGACAAAAAAATTATATTGTTATTAAGTAATCAAAATAAAAAATTCAACTCTGTGGATAACAAATATATATATATATACATATATATACACACATATGTGTGTGTACATATATACAGAAATTATATATGTTACAATGAATTTTAATTATTAGTAACTCACATTTTGTATCTTTTCAAGACTGTTGCTCCACTTAGGCTAAGGTTTATGTATGCAAAAGAAATGTATTTCTTCCAATAGCACTTATTGAACATGCGATACAACTGCATGTTAACTCCAGAGAAATCATGGAAGGCCCCTCTTTACAGATTAGTCCAGTTTTAGTCTGTGGTACCATAGATCAAAGTTAATGATAGACTTTACAATCAGTATCCAAGTAACATATCCACATATTTTTTGGTGGGCCTATTGAGTCAAATTTCTGTTCACATGCCCTATTGTATGTATTGGCCCAATTTGCTCCTCAGTGTGAGCTCATTTGTCGATGTTGGATTTTATTAATCATGATTATTAACTTATAGCCTCAAATGTATGAAATAAAGAAAAAAATAGATAATGAATGATGAACTAGTTGTCTAGTTCTGGGACAAATTGCATGCTTATCTTTTATGAAGTACCTTGGAAATACTGTGATTATTGAGTGGTTTGCAGCCATTTTAGACAATGTGCCTGGGACCAACTAACATGTTGTCAGGGAAAAACATGATGTAGCAACAATATTAGATCATGCAAATGAGACTACTGAATAGTAATAGTTATGGGCAATATTTTGGAAAACACTGATTAGTGACAGTTTTATTACAGCAAATGTATGTATCAAGTCCCCAGATTTCATTGTAATGCACTGAAAACAGATGTCAAAGTGTCCCAAACAGAATTTCATGGTTAATCTACACATTGCATGGAAATACAAACAAACCATTTAGAATTCTGTTATTTAATCCTTTTAGAGGGGCCTGAAAATAACACTACTCAGATTTAAACCACATTCTTTCTTTCTTTTAATTTCATATCTCTTTTTCAGATGCCAATGATTTGTTTCCCCCTCACCTGACTCCCTTCCTCCCCAAGAATACATGTGAGAGATTGGCCGCATCTGTACACTGAGCATTAATTTTTTTAGTAGCTTTGAGAGTATAAAGGTTGTTGTTGTTGTTGTTTTTTGAAATTGATTAAATCTGAAGGTTCTTTTATTTTGCTAAAGTAAAAGTATAATTGAGATTATTTAGCAGTCGTATGATAGTTACCTACTGCCCTTCAATTCCCACAGCTGGAATGGACTGCTTCTCTCCTCACATAATCTCTAATTTTTCTTCAGAGCATATTTCAGTTGCTTCCTGTGCAGGAAGAAGTCTTTTATCTCCACTGCCTTCCCTACCCCTGCCCAATTATTACCATTCTCTTCCTCTTGAAATGACTTTGTATTACTTTTTCTTTAAACAAATTCTTATCTGTGTATGTATTGCATTATTTAATGTTCTTTTTTGTATTCTCACTGCTCAGCACACTGCTGTGCACAGAATAGGTGCTTAACAAGTGTGTATTTAATTGAATTTATTGAAAGATTATCTATATTACAACCCTGGAGCCTTAACATGGGTCTCTTTTGGTACTTTTATAATGAATTTCTCTTGTCAAGGAGGAACTTGTTCTACTATATACAAAATTACAAGGTGGAAAATGGCATCAATGTGATGTTCTAGCACATCCCTGGCAAATTTGTAGTGGCTGCAAAGAATGTTAGATTTTATTTACTAAAAAGAAGTTCAAAGTTGGGAACCTGAGCCCTGAGTCTTCATATTGCTCACCTCGTAGTCCAGTAGCTAGAAGAAACTCTACTTCCTGGCATGCAAAATATTAAAACATGAAAAACTTCCTGTTATATAATTGATAGTTATTATCATCATGTGAATATAAGTAAACAAAATATGCAGTATAGATGCCACCTGGTGAAAAACGTTGCTTTGTGAGCTACAGTAACTATTTTAAACATTAACCTTTTAAAAATATTGAAAAGCTACCGTCAGAGAATCACGATTCTGAAAATGGCCATGGATGAGAAATGACTAAATTTCTTGGTATCACCAAGAATTTCCTCCTGATAGAAGAGTGGCATAGGAAAGTCTTTTACAGTCATGGCTAAGTACAGTAGCTCAATTCTTCACTATGACTGCTTTGTACCCCCCCCCTTTAAAAAAAGAGTTGGGGAACACATGAATTAGACAGCGGGCTACTGAGATGATGCTGTAGGAGTGAGGAAATGGGAAAGATTTTGGAGAGGAGAAGACAAAGGGGGACAATAGTATATGTCTTCCAGCATTTAAAGGACCATCACCTGGAAGATGGATTAGGCTTTTTTGTTTGGCCTCAAGAGACAGAATTGGAAGTAATGAATGGAAGTTGCAGAGAGGCAAATTTAGATGTGACATAAGGAAAGACTTCCTAACACGAGCAATCCCAAAGTGGAATGGGGCTGCTTCAGGAGTTCACAAAATTCCCCTCACTGGATATCTCCAGGCAAAAGCCAGGTATAGATTTTTCAGTTCTGTTCTTAAGATGACTCTTGTTCAGGTAGATGTTGGACTTTCATTTCCCTTCTGACTCTGAGATTCTGTGATTTTTGAAGACTACTGTCACCTGTCAGTCCTAGTCTAGGGCAATCTGTAAAAATAAAATGTTTCTTTTTGCCTGAAAGCTACTTGAGAAAAAAAAGTGGTATATGGTTGGTCTCAAGCGCCCTTTTTCAAAGTCAGTGCCTAATCACTAGTCTTCTGCTTCATTCACTTGGGTAGTGTAAGTCTGCTATTGGTATTAGTTTCTCTGTATCTCTTTATATTATGATATCGATGTTAGGTTATCGTGGACTAAATTTCATGACTACATTTATTAGTATAATTAAAATAGCCACAGTGATTCAAACAGTAACATAAGCAGTAAAACATTTACTTTTGATTACCATCTCTCACCTCAGTAAAGCCATTTGATTTTCCTGAAAGACTGTTTTGAGAATGGAATATAAACGATGAATTCTTCATCTTGGGAGGTAGAGTATTAAGTCAGGACCAATGTTAAGCCAAATGTGAAAAAAATAGAAATAACAAATATGGAAAGTTTTAACTTTCTAGCTGCCATATAATAATGCAAACCTTACAAAAAAACTATCCAAGAAGAAATGAATGGTAAGGAATATAAGCAAATAATAATGTTGTTTTCAATATCTGCGGGCAACATAAATGAAATAGCCTTTCCTAGAAGAAGAAAGAAATACTGGAATAAATGAATTCTGCATAAATTCTTTGTCAGAATATAGTGTACTACTCACCATTTTTTCATAAAAGTCTTTCATTTGGGTTGTAAGAAAATTCCAAACATATTCATAATTGGAAACAAAAGTAAATGTAACCATAGCTCTTACTTAACAGGGAAGACTATCAGAGTAATAACATTCAAGAGAGGAAACCAAGACTTAAAATGTAAAACCCTTTCTTGGACTAGTGTAAATGTGTGTTTTACAGAATATTTCATTTTTCCTCTGGGACTCTGAAGAGCACAAAGTTACAGTGTTAGAAATTAATAATAGGAGAAGCAGCATGGAATAGCAGAAGGAGATGAATTCTGAATCAAGAGAAACCTGTGTTCGAATCTTGGCTTGGATACTTACAAACTATGTTACAGTGTACAAGTCATTTAACTTATCTGAGTCTGTTTCCTCATGTATAAAATGAGGGTTAGGAGAGTTAAATGAGATAATGTGTATAAAAGTGCTTTTTAAACCTTGAGGTACTCTATAAATGGCAGTCATAAATAAGAGGCATGGAGGGGCCAGGTCTCTTAATTTATATCATAATAGATTATTATCTCACAATATAAATTATTCTCTGCAGAATATTTTTACTGTCTAGTTCATTCATAAACATCTAAAGTAATATTTTTGAATTGTTTTTCTGGATATGTATTTCAAGTGCCTAATGCATTTTGGTTTTGGAGGTTTTTCTGATGTTCCTTTAATAATCCTTTTTTGACCTTAGTATGCCTCTTATATTAAGTAAAAGAATGTTTTTGCCTTTGGTAGATAGATTCCTTCTGTGCTATTATATGACAGACCCCGCTTGTACATAAAAAAAGAATAGAACTTTTTTGAAGCTGAGAACAGTTTTAATTTTAAAGGAAAATCCAGAGTGCTGGGATGAAGGAGGGAGAAAATACTGGAGAAAGCATTTACTAAGTGTGAGCTGTGTGCAGAACACTTAAAAATGCTTGTAGTGAGATTAAGAAGGAAGGAAAGAAAGTCTGGTGCAGTTTTCCAAATAATTCGTTAATGAGGGAGATAAGACAAAAAAAAATTACAGTATCTATGAATAAGGAAAAATGCCACATCCAAACAGCCACATATAGAAAGCTACATAAGTGCTGAGTTCTCAGGAATCGTGGGCTCCATGGGATTAGTCTGCAGTGATTTCATGGAGGAGGTGAGTGTAGAGTTTTCTCAGAAGTTGTTTAGCTAAAACAAAACTTTACAAAGAAACACTTATGTCAATAGATTGTTTTTGGTATTGATATGTAAAGGCTTAAGGGAGGAAAACATATTTTTGATTTTGGCAGCTTTTACATTATTTATTCAAAAAGGGAAAAAAATACTTTAAAAATGAATAGAAAAGTTTTGACCTTACACTGTGAAAGGCTCAAAGTTGGAATAGCTATCACCAGACAACCTCTCTTCCTTTTGTAATATTCTGACAAAATAAAATAAAAAAAACCCCACTGTTGTGAATTCCAAATAATAGTTTTAAAAGCATTCTCTCAAGTCTGGATAAGCAGTCTGCCATGTAGGACATATCTGGTTTGCTTAAGGTCTTATACACAGCTGGTACTAGCAGCCTCTCTTCCCTCAATATAACATTGTTCAGGATTTCCTTCCCTCTCTGTCTTCTGGCTACTGCCCTAGACTGGCTCTTTGGCCCCTTCATGCTTCATGAGGCTAGGCAGTGGTGGTGGAAGGGAGGGGGAAGGGGAACAAGGAATGGGAAGGGAGACTAGACAAACTTGCAAATCTGCTTCTCTTGCATTGTATCCCCTACCTATAACAGTGGCGCCCCTAAATTCCCCAATGCTTGTCTTCTTGACATCGTTGCCAGCCACAGTCCTATTCCTTCACCAACCCACAAACCCCTTTAGAGATTCTGTCCTGATTTTCATCCCGAGCTCTCATCCTGCCCCTGTGTCAAAATGCCAAACATAACATGAGCCTGTTCTACCTTTGAATTATAAGTGAATATTAAATTTTAAGGCCTTTCTGTGCAAAGGACCAACAGGAGAACCTCTGTGAGACTTCATCTTGTTTTTGACTTTTACTAGTCATTGCTTATTGGATCACTGTGAATAATAACAACAGTAGTTGGTGTAATGACCCACAAAAACTTGGGAAGACTTTTCACAAAATTAAAGAAAGAGTTAGTTTCCTTTGGATACTCACAGTAAAATTCTACAGAAAACTCTCAAAAGGACAGGGATATAGAGGTGAAGTTGCACAGCAGGGTTGTGTTCTTTTTGGGTGACTTGCTACTTTTTTTGGGGAGAGGGTTAAGTGACTTGCCCAGGGTCACACAGCTAGTAAGTATCAAGTGTCTGAGGTCACATTTGAACTCGGATCCTCCTAATTCCAGGGCCAGTGCTCTATTCACTGTGCCACTTAGCTGCCCCTAACTTGCTACTTCTTTGGAAGCTATGGTGTTCCACGACTCAGCCAGCCAGCGTAAGTAGAAGAATACTGATGTTTCAAGAGGATGGTTGGTGCAGGGGGAATCTTGGGGTCATTAAAAACACTTTACAATTTTCCATATCAAATTTAGTGCTCTCCCTTAAGTTCAAATCAGGAGCCAAGTCATTGTCCATTTCCAGTTTCTTTGTTAATGGAACTATTCTATGAATTGGTCATCCAATAGCATTTCATAGCCCGAGCAATAGACATTCTTTATTCACCTGGTTTTTTCCTGTGTGGATAGGATAAACTCTTTTAGGTGATTTAAGGGTCTCCGAAGTGTTCTGGGGCATGATGCAGTTAGTACAGTATCATCCACAAATGGTAGCTTATGGAGGAGGACTTCACTATTAGTAGAGAATCTCTCTTCCATTTGGACTCTATGCTAGACATATTCCCTGATGGTTACAAACAACTTTGGCCATCACTCCTCCCTATTTTATATTTTCTTTGATATTGATAATTAAAAGGTTTTAAAAATTTATACTTTTTTATTCTGAACTTAAGAAATAAAACAAGCATTTCCATAACAAAATTTAATAGAAAAAAAAGACAATTGCACCTGAAACTGCAGATCTATTATATACAACTTGCTATTCCTTTTAAATATACAATGAGTTTATTATGAATTAAAGGGATTTTGAACAAAGTTATCTGTTGTTGCATTTTCAGGGCATTTTGCATGAGTTTGACATGTTTTAGGAGACACTTTTGGAGGAGAGCCTTTAGGGTAGCCCTTTGCTCTACTAAATCAAATACTTTTTTTTTTTAACAGACATGAATCATAGTAGGATCTTGGATTCTCTATACCTTTCAATCAGTTATATGAATATAATTTTAAAAGTCTTCTTTTCCCCTTTTCATGTTTTAATCAATGATAGCCCTGAGGAATGTATAGATTATTTTTGTAAGGATTTTGTAGAGGATGGAAAATAAGTACATGTGGATAGTTACCAATATTTCCTTGGTCATTTTTTATGTGATCTATAATTTTTAATAGTTTGATTATTTTTCTTCCTTTATGAGTCTTCACCTCAGCCATATGTCTCTTCCCTTTCATTGTTCCTTTTATTTCTATCACTGTACACTCACTTCTGCCTCCACCCTTGCCTGTATGGTTGGAACCTCTGTAATGACTCACATGCTTGAGACCCAGAACCTGTATTGTGAAGTTGAATGTCTCTTGTATTCTCACTACATGGAAGGTAGAGGAAAGGAGAGGGTAGATGAATCCCCAAACTTATGGTCATTGGAGGATATGATTTCCTGGAGTCACAAGTTGCAATGTGAAACACATTTTCTGTATAAAAACACTAGTATACATGGCATGTAGCATCCATTGGACTTACTAACACCAATATAAGATAATTCTCTCATAATATGTTTCTGTGAACTATAGAATTTGCTATCATATTTAATATTTCTCTGGAAAAATGAGTTCTAAGTTCCAAAATAGAATATAACTTTTATGTAAATTTGAGACTTCATACTTACATATAATAGTAGCTAACTTTTATATAGTGAATCACAGTATACAAAGGACTTTCCTCATAACATCCCAGTGAAGTAGGCAGTGTAAATACTATAACTGTCATTCTATAGATGGAAAACTAAGCTTAGCGAGATTAAATTGTTTGCCTACAAGTAGTCCTGTGGCTAGTAAATATTAGAACCAGTAGAATGTAAGTTCACTGATGACTGTAGTTGTTTTAATTTTTATATTCTGAGTATCTGACACATAAAAGGCACTTAATAAATGTTTATGGAATTAAATTTGCTAAAAGATATATACTGTAACTCTGGATCATTATGATGGATTTATTTTGGTACTTAAAACCTGCATTCAAATCCCATCACTGACACTTAATATTTGTATGACTTCGCTGAGCCTTGGTTGCCTCATCTGTAGAATGGGGTTAACAGCACCTACATTTCAAGGTTGTTAGCAAGATCAAATCAGATAATGCATGTGAGGCGCTTTACAAATTTTGAAGTACTTTATAAATTTCTGCTACTGTCATTCTTTTATACTTCTTTTATTGACTCTCAGTCATATTCTTCATGGTAACTTCATAGTGACTTAATCCTCTCTTATTTCCTAAAACACCTAAGCCTTCATTTTTTTTTCACTTTTAGTAAATAACCTAGCCTCCAGATTTATTGAGGTGATTAAAGCCTTTGGATGTGAATTCCTTTGAAGTTTTTAAATCACTCTGTATTTTTACCTATCCTTTGCTCTTTCCCTCTAGTCTCAGAGGAAGGGGTGCTTTTAATCTTTGTCAAAGCTAAGCCTTCGATTTATATTCTTGATGCTATTACCTCAGAACTCTTGCTCTATCCACCATCCACTCTGTCTTATGCATTATCACTCTTTTCCTCTCTCTTAGCTCCTTCCACTCAGCCTGTGATATTGTGTCCTAAAGAGAAACTTTCCTCAAACCTACTACTATTTTACATGTAGGATATTCTAAATCCTATCATAATGTTCTTACATTATCCTCACCTGCAAAGTACCTTTTGTACTTTTTCCTCCTCTTCACTTCCAAACTTGTAGAGGGAGTGGTTTTCACTGCAATTTCTTCATGTTCTCACCACCCCTCACTATTTGCCATCTGGTTTATGTCTCCACCGCTCTAGAAATCACTACTCCCTACTTCTCTACTGAAGCTTTCTTGAGGGTCATGAATGATCTCATTGTCTAAGCCAGTGGCCCTTTACAGTCATCATTTTTGGGTCTAAACAAGGCCTAACTCAGGTGTGATCTCTTTCCTTAAGCCTTCTCTAATCCTGCTCATTGAAAGAGATTTCTACTTAGTAAAATTTCTCATAGCACTCTACTTGGACCTCTCCTTTACACTTACTATAGCCTTCTTTGAGTTGTTACTATGTGTATTATTTTACCTTACTAGATTGTAAACATCTTGTATCTCAGCACCTGACATGATTTTCAATAGTTCAATTAATTATTGCAGCTCACTTGCAGTAGATAACTTAACAAAATGTTTGATGTTAATGAGTTTGCTGAATTCATTTTATGTTCTTGACTCCAGTTGACATCATTTGACTTTATAATTGAATACGAAAATAAAGGGAATCTTTCACTATAGGGGAGGCAGGAGCCTTGTGTTCTATTGTTAAAAATCCCTTTCTCCAATAGTGAGTATTTACTACATTGTTCAACATAATGGGCTTTCAATGAAATTTATGAAACTCTTATGAATTAAACACATTCTTCATACTGCTGTTTTCATTCATTTTATAATCTCATCAATCCATCCATACCTTCTTATCCTATACTAGGCTATCCACATATTTCTGTAAATCCTTCACAGAGAATCTACCCGATCTGGTAGAGGCTGTCTTGTGATTCTTTTAGTATTTTGTGGATGCTAGTGTGGCATGAAGTAATTTTCATTATATAATTTTATTGTTTTTTCATGGTTATTAATATCATGGTTAAAATATTGTTGATGCTGATTTAAAGAGACATGGAGTAGAGATTTGACATTTTCTGATGAATATTATGAGTATAGCATAAGTAGATTGAGTGCTGGCTTCATAGTCAAAAGACCTAGGTTCAAGTTAGACTTTTGGTATATAATGGCTGTGTGACCCCAGGTAAATCACTTAACTTCTTAGTACCTCAAGCTACTTTCTGAGACCATCTGTCATACAGCAGATGTTTCCTTGAATTGGACAAGAGAGTTGCCTCATCAGGAATTCTCTACACCACTAAAATCATAGGTCCATTCCGTTATGGACTGAGTGACCCATACATTACCTCATTTCATACTCACATTGTGAGGTAGGCGTTGCAACTCTAACTAGGTCTCTTTAATATATGAGTAAAATGAGGCTCAGAGGTCATATAGCTAATAAATGTCAGAGCTAGGAGTTGACACCAAGTTGCTTCTTGCTCTGGCCCTAATATGCATGACATGACTACTCTGCCTTGCACCTGGAAAATTAGTGTACTTTTATTCATCTTTAATAGATAAAATATCCCTGGGTGTTGTATACAATGACAACATAAACTACTTATATAATGTGAGATTAATCTGGTGCATTTTTTTGATAGGGAATGTCATTAGTCTTGTAGGAAGTCATGCATAGCGTGATCTCTTTTTTTAGGTGTGGATTGGCCGCTAACTGGCTGGGTATTCCTGGGCAAGCTATTTAATGTCCCTGACTTCAGTGCCCTCGCTTGTAAAGCAGAGGGCTTGGGTTAGGTGGTCTCTAAGTTTCTTTCCTGCTCTAACATGTTATAAGCCTGTGAAGTGATACCATGGCTTTTGGCATAACATGTTCCTCTTAACTGCAATGCCTTGAACGATGTATGGACCAATGGTATTAAGGTTAAATAACACAAAGTTGATACTATTGTGCAACAATATTCAGAAAACTAGCACTATGTGAAATGTGGGACTTATAGTGATGCATGTGGGGCATGTGGTGATAAGGAATGCTGGATTTGGAGACAAAGAACCTGGGTTCAGATCCAGGCTCTGCTATTTAATGACCCTAAGCAAATTATTTCTCCTCTCTAGGTGTCAGTTTCCTCTTTAGTAAAATAGCAGTGGGTTGGAATAGAATGATGATCACTTTTGCTTCTAAAACTTCAGTTCTGAGATTAGTAATAGCCTACATTTACGATGTGTTCTACATACATTATGGAATTAATCCCTCCCAAGGACCCCATGATGTAGGAAATTTGAGCTTATCATTCCATTTTGCACATGAGAATGCTGACACTTGCAGGAGTTAAATGATTTGACAAGGGTCAGGTGAACTAAAATGCTGGTCTTCCAAGGCCATGTTCAGTGTCCTTTGAGCTCTTATATACTGCTTTCTTACATGGTGATGCTATTGTGATTGGACCAAATAGAGAGCCATGAGAGGAAATGAAATTAAGGGAATTGAGATTTAAAGAAACAGAGAAACTAGAAGCAGGTGTAAAGGGATTAGCCAAAGAATAGTGAGCGATGTTCCCACTAACATGAGGATGGTGATTTGACATAATTGCAGGTAGGATCATGGAATCATAGATTCAGTCCTAAAAGAGATTTTATTTACAGACCGGTAAATTGAGGACTAGAGAGGTAAAATTATTTGTTCAGGGTCACATAAGGTAGTAAATGGCCCCTAGGTCCTCTGACTACAAAATGTCAATTATATCACACTGTCTATATGATTCTAGTTACGAATTGGACAAAAGAAATGGAAGCAATTGTTGTGTGAGATATCCTAACCTTTATAAGGGCAAGCTATGGCTCATGGTAAGAATCTGGCTTATTTTATTTTCTTATTTTAAAAACGATGAATTAAAATTTTTGTTGTTGTTAAGCTAGACACTGGGTATATTGTCTTGTTACTTGAACTATTGTTTTCCTTATAGATTTTAAGAGCTGGAAGGGACCCAAGCTGTCACTGAGTCCAATCCTTTCATTTTTGTGGATAAAGCAACTGAGGTGTCAAGAGGTGAAGGATCACAGAGGGACAAGGATGGTAGAAGGATCCATTGCTCGTATGCTCTTTCCATTCTTCTATGTATAGAAATTCAAATTGATGTCTATACTTAAACTGGTCCCCTAAATCAAACAAGATGTAGTTTCTGTCTTTTGACTTGAGAATTTGTATGAGACAAGGATCTCCTTTGTTGCTGTTAGGTGATCTTTATCAAACATACAGGAAAGAAAAGAGAAACACAAAGGAGAAGATTAAGTAACTGGAATCACAAAATTTAGCTTGACTTTGCAAGAACAGCTCATGTCTTGATTTTTTGGTTTCAAGGTTGTCAAGTTCAAGAAATTTCAAAGAAGTGAAAAATCTGAATCATTTTACAAATGTCGCAGTGCTTTAAAGAAAAATGAACCTAGTGTGTCGGGTTTTTTTGGCTGGTGGTGAAGGGCAGGGAGGATTTTAAAGATGATTTTAAGATTTTCCCATTTGTTCCCTTAGCAATACTTCTTAACACTTGAATGGTATTTCTTGTTTCTTCCTCTTAACCTAAGGTCATAGGATCATAGCATGAAGGGATCTGAGAGATCGTATAGTCCAGCCTCCTTATTTTATAAATAAGGAAACTGAGGCCCAGAGAGCTGAAGTGCCTTGCCCAAAGGAGAGTCAAGATTTGATATGAGGTTCTCTGAGTCTAAATCCAGTGGTTTTCCCATTGGAATGAAGCATGAGAGAAGAACGTGTTTTGTATTTCCATAGGGACTTCCTTAGAGTTTTTTCCCCTTTTCTCCATAGAGCATGGTTCTTTTCTTCATCAGGATTTGTGCTTGGTGACTCTCTCCTTCCTATTCTTCCTATTCTCAACATAGTAGAACATCCTTTCTGTCTGTTCAGTTTGATTCCCTGCAAGTAAGGCAGTGAACAGATTCTGCAGTGAGGAGGGAAGTGACAGAAAGGGGTCACAGAGGGTCGTTCTTAGAGTTACTTTTTGAAACTGGGCAACTCTGTTGTCCACAGCTCTTTATCTGCCTTTTCCCTTTGAAGAAGAAGAAGACCAAAAAGATCTTATCCATTTTTAAGAATCTGAATTACAGGTTAAAATATTGTCATTTCTGTGATGTACTATTAAAGATTGTTGCCAAATCTGAAAGGCCTTCCACCTGGAGGGAGAAATAATTATATGTATTGCTTTTTTTTTTTTTTGAAAATTTACCAATCTGTCTTTCTTCTACCTGCTATATGGAGATTCGGTTTGCCCTACAAACACTGGAATATTGTCCTTTCTAATTTAGGAATGAGGTTTCTCTCTGGTATTATGAGACTGCGAGTTGAACTCTTAAATATATTGATATTATATATTTGACTAAGTATATGAATGTAGATAGTTTCCTTTTCTTTCTGCTTCCTTTCCTTTTTAGAACTATAAGAAAAATCCCAAAGTCTTGAGCATCATTCACATGATTTCATACAGATTGTATATTACTGATGCTTCTGTTGCCTGAGTATGAAGCTGATATTTCACAAGGAAACTATATTTGGGACTTTATTGATGAATTTTTAGTTAATATGTGAAAGATTATCAGCTGCATGTGAACTGAGATTTTAGACTGAAAAGAGTGATTAAAGATATTTTGATGCTCAAGGTAAATAAGGGGTAGATATACAGATATTAATTCAATAGTACTATTAATGGTATTTTCCAGATGAAGCAAAATTACAAATAGAAAAAAAATTGTGTCAGTTTTTGCTTCATTTGAACTTAAATTTCTTCAATCCACATCGTGGGTATGAGGTGAACAGATTTCTGAGAACTGGGAAATTTCAAAGATAGCCTGGCTCATGTATGATAATCAGATTGTAAGCTCTGGAAAACATTCTTGACTTCTTTCTCCTGCCTTTGACATGGATCACAGTTTCCATGTACATAGTAAGTGCTTAAGAAATGTTTCTTGAATGAATGCCTGTTGAATAAGTAAATTTCAAAATGTAGCATCTCAATAGCAAACACATACACATGAACATCATAGGATTCATTCTGTAGACATTTTTGTTGTTATAATTAATCAAATTAGGTAGTTTCTCTTTGAAATGGCTTGGATTTTTATCCATTTTAATGATTTTTCTTTGATGTGGCTGCGATCATAATTTGTTTTATCTTTTCATAGTGTCAGAATTAAATATTGTAACCATAATCATTCCTAGGGTATAGCAAGTCACGGCCTTTTACTTTTTAGAAATGGTGATGGTGCAGGGATAGAATGAGACAGCTTTTAAGGTAGAATAAGGTAGCTCTAGCAGCAAAAAAAAAAGTCTATGTTCTGATACATATAGTAAGTATATAAACTTTTGCCTGGCCCAAACTCTCTTTTCCCTAATGGACACGGTTCTACTTTGGCTACATATTGCTATTTTGTGGCATCTCTCTTTCTTTTGCTTAGTATTCCTTTTAATGAAATTTCATCTGCATATGTACTAGTGTGATTTGGCCCAGGTCCTGACCTTTCTCTAGGGATGATCCTAACCATAATTACATTTGATTCAGTAAAAGTTTATTAAATGCCTATTGCATCTAAGACACTGTGCTAGGTGCTGGGGATACATGTAAAAATGTATGCCTTTCCCCAAGCAGCTTACATTCCTACATTCTTAATACCACTTGTAGTCAAAACATGTATATTGATACTATTTTATTTTTCATGTTTATAATTTTTGTTTTTATATTTCAGGTGTTTGGATTTTAAATGTCCTCCTTGATAATGAAATTTCTTGTGTAGGGGGTGGGAGAAGGAAATGCTTTAATGTTAAAAAAAACCCTGTGGATTACTTTTTAGGTTTGGTTTTGTATTTTAAAAATTGAAGAGCTTTAGAACTAACAATGCAGGCAACTCTTATCATTCTCTTCCTCCTGAAATACGTACATGTGTAAAGTTTATTAATTGATTAGAATAAAGTTACATTTATTCTACAAAGTAGTTTACTGTGTGTTAGATAACCTCCTCCATGGAGGTCTTCTCCCTCTTCCTATCTCTTGTTTAGTTGATAATCCTCTAAAGAAAAGAAACTTTGTGAAGTCCATAGATTCTAACTTCAATTCTAGCATTATTATGGTGTTATATAATAAGGTTACCTATTATCGTATCTTTCTGTACACTATATAACAATAGAGCTATTTAAGCAAAATGGGTTTAAATGGGGTCTGTATATAATGGTCTGGTCTGTTTTGTATTCTTGTTAAATACTTTTGTTGTCTTTTGTGGGACATGAAGAGTTTTGGATCTTTGGAAAAGCAGTCAAATATTTCCCCACATTTTATCTCAGCAGTTTGTATCTGGCCATCATGATTAATTCATATTTATGTAACATATATTGACTGCATTTTTCACCTATCCTTGGACCTGAGGGAAGGATAAAACTAAAAAAACATGGATGAGGTTTTTTATTCTCTTTTGGATAAAATGGACCACTGAAAGTTGTCTAGTAAATTGGATCCATGGAGACTTAAGACATTACCCCAAAATAACCTGGCCCAAGCTCAACCCATTAGCATTTTACACAGTTGTTATTTTCCCCCTGGAATTATCCAGTTAACTTTCCTGAAATCTTTTTTCCTTATGTGGACACAGATTTTGAATTGAATACTCTTAATCCAATGCAAATGATAAGCAGAATGGTTTTGTGGGAAAAGCACAGAATCTTAAGTCAAAGGACCAGAGTTTAAATACTATCTCTGCTCCTTTATTACATGACATTAGGCAGGTCACTTTCTGTTCTCCAGTCCTCAGTTTCCTTACCTGTAAAGTGGAGGGAGAGGGTATAGAATAAATGTTCTCTTAAGTACACTTTCTCCTCACAAGTCCCAAGACCATGAATAACATATAAACTTTTTTGTCTTCAAATTTGACACCTTCCAATAGAAGGAATTTAAGAGGGGATAGATTTTTGTTTTACAGATACAAACATTTGATATATGTTTTGATACATATGAGATAAATCGGGTACCAGTGCTATTTCCCTGTACAGGTAACAATTTGTGCCTATGAATGTGCAATAAATGGAGCTTTGGAATTACGGCAACTTACTCAGGGTCATAAGTGACCTGACATGCCCTCTAGCATGCTGTTTATAATTGCTGTGGTTAGTTTTCTTTCTCACTGTTTTTACCTATAATGTCAAAACACAATTATATGGAGTTGGTATGTTCACTAATAGCAGTTTATCTCTGCATGGTTTATAGACAGAGTCAAAAGCCAACAACTATAATTACATCCATGTTTCTAACTTAGCAGCAAGCTAGCAAAGTGAGGCTGAGGGTATGTAGTGGATATAGGACAGCCAGTAGGAATTATAGGGTAAAGTCATTGCTTTGCATTCTTTTGGTTTTACAATAATTGTTACTTAAATTTTGTTTTCTGGATTTTACCACTGTCTGTTGTGTTTATATGACCACATAAAGAGTGGTTAAGTGACGTGTTTCTCTACTCTATTTTTCTCTTCTTGTCTTCCTCTATAAGTATATCAGCTCTGCTTTCACTTTCTTCTGACTCAGCAGACTGTACATTCCACTTAATAGTTTTCTGAAGTATACTGATATTCATGCTCTATGGAACCAATAAGACTTATTCTCTCTGTATTATATGTTTAATTGGATAATTATGGGAACCATGTTGAACTGTTAACTGTCTGTCATTTGGTTCATCTTTTGAATGTTCACTAGCATGGTTCAAGTTAGCAAGAATATGGTGGTTTTTTTGTTGTTGGCTTTTGGGTTCTTTTAAGGAAAAAAAAATAGACTTTTCAAGTAGAGAGTGGTGAAGTCTATCCTAATTAATTTACCTTAGATTTTCAGATGGAGGAATGCAATTTAGATTTTAGGAACAGCATCTTTTTTAGGGGGGAGGTTTATTTACACTAATTTGATAAATTCCCAGGAAAGCCTTATGAAGACTTTTAAATCCTTAGATACATTGAGGGTAAAATGTGAAATAGAATGTTTCCTTTGAAATATTGTAGATTTTAAAGCTTGTAAAAGGCCTTTGGATACATCATTAAGAACATAAGATGAGCCAATGAAAATAGGAAAAACATTAAACATTCAATGGGATAGGGGATGAATTATACTGAAAGCAATTAAGTCTCGACACCTTTATGTTCATTTTTCTTATGTGATAATTTGCATGTTCTTATGTGACTTCACTAAAAACTCTCTATATAACATAAGTGACTCTGAAATTGTCTTACTTCCTACATTGAAGTTGAACTATTGCTGTGTGATAGTAATGAAGAATGCCTTTTCTTTGTTGTTTATATATGGCTTTTTCAGTAATAAACTTAAAAATACATTGTTTTTGTGGCAGATAGAAAAAGTGACCTGGTATTAATTTCTGTGTTCAACTCATAATGGGGGCAGCTAGGAGAAATGAATAAACACTTGTGAACAACATGGACACGATGTAAACAAAAATTAACCATAGCTTCATCAAATTTAAACCTGTAGAGGGTCTTAGACACCATTTCATCCAATTCCCTCATTTTACATTTAAGGGCTAAAGCTTAGAAAGTATCTTGCCTAATGTCATCAGAGTTGTAAGTAGAAGAATCAG
Organism: Phascolarctos cinereus; assembly: GCF_003287225.1. Classification (NCBI taxonomy): domain Eukaryota; kingdom Metazoa; phylum Chordata; class Mammalia; order Diprotodontia; family Phascolarctidae; genus Phascolarctos; species Phascolarctos cinereus. The sequence continues at coordinate 109,763,439 of NW_027555847.1, forward strand.
GATTTGAATTCAGATCTCTTGACTACAAAGCCTGGAGTATTTTCCTTGTACTACACTACTATTAGTAGACCAGCTTTATTGAAGTGAAGGGTTTATATTGAAAAACAATGTAAGATCAGACTGGAAATCAGCCCCAGTGACTGGGGACTCTAGTAGATAATGTTCCTACCACCGATAGTGACCTGACTGTGGAAAATCTTGAATGTCAAATTAAGATGTTTCTACTTTATCCTGTAGCAATGAGAAAGTAATGAATGTTTTTGTTCAAGTTACATTATGACAATTGGGTTTAAAGTATTAATCTGGTGATGGTTTGAAGGGGCAAGGGAATAGATTTAGGGAAAACAGTTAATATAATAGTTCAGATGTGAAGAAATAAAGCCAGGAATAGAAGAGTGGCAATAGAATAAGAAGCACATGTGTGTATGTGTGTTTGAGTGTGTGTGTATGTGTGTGTGTGTGCGTGTGTGTGTGTGTGTGTGTGTGTGTGTGTGTGTGTGTGTGTGAGAGAGAGAGAGAGAGAGAGAGAGAGAGAGAGAGAGATTTGGGGTATATATTGGGGTGGAGAAAGTCTAGGACAGGAGTGGGGAACCTGCGGCCTCTAGGCTATATGTGGCCCTCTAGGTCCTCAAATGCAGCCCTTTGACTGAATCTGAACTTCACAGGACAAATCCTTTAGGGTGTTTGATTTTTTTCTTCTATAGAGAATTACCAGCATAGAATCTCCCTTTATCTGATTCAGATGTGCATTAGTAGATGGTCATAGTTGTTTGAGGCACTGAGATTAGTGACCTCACCCACAAAACCACTAGCACATATCAAAGACAGGACTAGAAATCAGGTCTTTCTCACTGCAAGGCTTACCCTCTATTAAATATACTATTCCATATCTCAAAAGTTATATTGCAAAGAATTGAATGGGGAAAGTGTTGAGTCAGAGATGACTTCAGAGTTGAGGCTGGGAGTCCACAAAAATGATGGTGGCATTGAAAGAAGCAGAGACGAGAATCAGTCAAATAAAGGGTATAAACTGAAGCTATGAAAGTGAGTAAAAGTAGAGAGACAAGGTCAAGGGTAGAACCTTGGGAAATACCCATGATTAAGGGACTGGAAAAAGATTCCTGTTAAAGAAAACAAGGAGAACAGAAGAGTATAGTATGATATTGAGGATAAAGGTGTGGAGAGTTTCAGGCAGAACAGGGGCTGATTTACAGGGTCATATACTTCAGAGATGGGCAACCAGGTGGTCCATTGGATAGAGCATTGGGCTTGGAATCAGGAAGACTCATCTTCATGAGTTCAAATCTGGCCTCAGTCACTTAATAGTTGTGTGACTCTGGGTTAGTCCATTAACCCTATTTGCTTCAGTTCTTCATCTGTAAAATGAGCTGGAGAAGGAAATGGCAAACCACTCCAGTAACTTTGCCAAGAAAACCCCCAATGGGGTCACAAAGAATCAGACATGACTGAAAAATGACTGAACAACAAATACTTGAGAAAGGACAAGAAGAATGAGTAGAGAAAGCTATTGGATCTGGCAATTAGGAGGTCATTGGATACTTTTGAAAACCCAATTTCAGAAGAGAGGTGAGAATGGAAGCCAGATTGCAGGAGGTTAAGGAGTGAGTTGGTGGTTAGGAAACGGAGACAAGAGGTATAGACCACATACTGAAAGAGTTTGGCAGCATATGAAAGTAGAGAAATAGGATTGAAGGAGTAGCAGGGTCAAACTACGTTTATTTTTTTAGAGTAGGGAAATGTGTGTATGAAAGCAGAGGAGGAGTCATTGGAGGAGATGTTGGGAATATAATTTAGGGGGGGAATAGCTAAGAGGACAAGTGGGACGATTGGAGAGCCTGCTAAAAGGAAGGAAAAGGCTCAAGGACTGTGGGGAAGTAGATGAGGTGAAAAGTATCAAGTATGAGCTTTCAGAGGTGAAGTTTTGAGGGTTCAGTCAGGTGGCGAAGAATAGGATGTAGCTGACCTGTGGTAGGTGGTGAGTTGGATGATGGAGCTGAGGATGACAACTGTGAGTTCAAGATATCATTTGAGTAAAAAAGGAGATGAAATCCTCTGTTGAAAGTAAGACATTATTAGCTGAGATTCAGTTCAATTCAATAAGTATTTATTAAACACCTGTTATGTACCAGGCATTCTGCTGTTATAAATAATCTCTTGCCTTAAACAACAGTCAGGTAAGTTGCTGACTTCATATTCTGTCTACTTCATTCCAAAGTAATCTCTGAGTGTATTCAATCTATGATGAAAGATGTGTATATTATATTCCATTTTGTAACTCCCAAGTATTATTTTGTCATAAGCACTCTTCTTCCCAAAAACTCATGGTGATTTACTTATGTTATCTCGTTTGCCTTTTCAACTTTTCTTTAAGGGAGCTTAACTCCTAACTTAACTCCTAACTCCTTAACTTCCTCTCTGAGATCTAGAGCCAGTCCAGTGAACTCAGTTTGATTCAGGACAGGACTGCTCTCCTAGGCAGGCTTTGGACTCAGTTAAATATATATATATCTCAAAGGCCAATGGTAACAGTATGGCATTTTAGTAATAGTACTGTGTGTCACATATTAAGGGCTTATTGCTTGTTGATTGGTTTGTGTTAGGAGAGCTGGATTTGAACATCCCTGCTGCTTTTTAGTTCTGTGACCTTGAACAAATCATCTCACCTTTAGAAGTCTCAGTTTCTTTTTGTGTAAAACTGAGGAGTTAGATTAGTTGATCCCTAAGGTTCCTTTCTTACACTAAACCATAGGATTTAGAACTTAAAGGGAAGTGAGGATGTAGAATATCAGAGCAGGCAAAAATCTTAGAACACAGAATGTTAGAATTGAGAAGTACTTTAAAGATCATTTAGCCCAATCCTTTTATTTTACATATGAAGTGCCTGAGGTCCCAGAGAGATGAAGTGACTTACTGATGATTTTGGTTTTCTGGAGCTGTATATCTTGCAAAGTCAAACAAAAATACATAAAATGTATTGTTCTAAAGCAATGCCTTAGATAATTTAAAAAGAACTGTGCTGACCATTTCATGTGCTAGCAAAACATAGTTCTTATGCTGAAACTGCTTGTAGAAGAGAAAATTAATGTTAGAAATATTTAAAAATCTCAGGTGGGGCTTTACTATCATAATTTACATCTTTATGATTGTAGCTTTAATTTAAGTTCAGGATGGTCTCTCCAACTAGCTAATAATTGAAGGGGAACAAACTAGAAAGGAGTATGAAGGGAGGGTTATTTCCTATGAACACTCCCCCAGGGAAACATTATTAAATACCTTGATTTGCACATAATTCAACTAGATTCAAATTTTCATAGGCTGATGGATTTATTGATTATAAAGGCCCTTCTTGGTAACTGGAAGACTACTTATTCAAATGTTATTCCATTTTACCATTCAAATTTGAAAATTGCATCTTAAGTTTAAATGTGTTGCGTATTTTGTGACTGAGGTTACCATTTGATAAGGGAGATGGTAGAATGATTTCAGGAAAGTATCTTGTCAACATTGGTACTGATGACCCAATGAAATGAAAAGGTCATCTCCACAGAGCCAATTTCCCTGAAAGGTTATTGGCAGTTGGAGTGTGTGCTGTAGAACCTGTTTTAAAGCTATTTCAAATAGCCATGTGACAACATACAGGAAGGATGGAAGACACACTCTCCCCCACCATTTTTATATGTCTAAATAAGTAAATTTGAAGCCCTATATTTTTAAAACTTCTTCTTTCTAATTTCTGCCTTTTGACTTGGCTTGAGGAAAATCCAAAGAGGAAACAATATGCTGGATGCTGTATAAACCTGGCTTAAAAAGTTGTGTTCTCTGCCTTCTAGGAGTTTACAGAACAGGATGGCAAGAAAGCTGTTGACTTGATCCAACTACAAAGGCCAAATAATTTGATTCACTTTTTGGCTGAGCTGGAAATCCTTCCTGTCACTTTTTTAAAAACTTTTTTTTTTTCTGACAGGGCAAGTCATATTTTCATGAGTAGTGCCCAAAGGCCTGAGACTCTGGACAGACCACACATGGTGCCTTATTTTAGTTCTTTAGTCAGCCTTCACAGGGTAGTGGTCTGATCTTCTCCCTTCAGACTTCCTTTCTTATTTCCTAACTTTTGCCTTGAAAACTTTAGTGCAGTTGGGCTAAGTGAGATACAGTTTTTCTTTTATTGGCTAGTAGGACAATCAGAGGTGATTTGCTCTCTGGTGTCATGGCTCTCTAATGAAATTGACTGCCCTCAGTGAGTATTTTTCACACCCTTGGTTTGTCCACTTTTGGGGTCTGAAGTAAGACTTGAATTAAACATGTGTATCTTGTTAGCAGTGTTATGACAAATAGCAGCAGCTGTATAAACTAATCTTTCCTTAGCTTTCACACATGGGACTCAATTAACAATAGACCACTGTCAGTATCTAATCCTTTTTACCTCTTAGAATGTCTTGGTTCCTGTGAACTTTTCTAAGTGTGACTCAAGTATTATTCTTACCCATAAAGAGAGAAGAAAATGCTAAATGATGAAAGACATTTGATCTTTCCTTGGTGCTTTACAAATGACCTGGGAAGATGTAGCAACTCTCATTTGTTGTTAATTTCACTTGTCTGAACTTTAATTTTCTATATCTATAAAATGGGATTAATAAGATCTAGAATAATATCTGAATCAACCCCTCCAAGTTTGCAAATGAAGAAACCCAGGCCCAGATGGATGAAGTGACTTGCTTAAGTTCATACAGCTAGTAATACTAAAGTAAGAATTCAAATCCAAGTCTCTTGATTGCAAGTTTACTGCTCTTTCCACTGAACCATTCTGTCTTGTTAGAAGGAAAACAAGTGCTTTGTAAACCTCAATGCACCAGAAAAATATGAGTTGTTATTTTTACTGTTAATGTTTTTTTTTTTTGTATTCAAAATCAAAGGTTTTTCCTTTTTTTTCTTCAGGACAAAAAACCTTCCTCAATAGCAAAGTTTCCTAAGAGCTCCATTTGGGAATGTTCATAGGCTGAATTTTTAAAGTATTATAAAATCTTAGGAAGACTTGCTAGAAATATAGAGCTCAGATTCATGTAGTAGGAGAGCACAGACTGACATTTTGCAGGGTACAGTTATAGAAGGCAGGCAAACTTGTGTGTGAGCAAAATTCCATTAAAAAGGATATTTTTATGTTTGGTGCTTTCAAGACATGAAAAAAACACTATGATATTTTGCCTCTTTAGTTAATTTCCCTTTTGTAGTCAGTTAGTGGGGAGGGGGCATTGGAAGGTTTAGTCCACCAGGGAATTTGGGAAATAAGCGTTTTAGTCTTAGAATAACAATGAACAAAAGTTCAGGATCCGATTCAAATGTACTTGACATTTGAACCTCTTGTTCAAAACCCTTGCATTAGGTTTATCTGTTGAGGACATCTGAAAATCCAACAGCTTCTAATCTATGGCAAATGAACAAGAATGGATGATGAGGGGGGGATATAAAGATAGAGCTCAAACAAGTTGTTAATTCTTTCTTTCACCTAGTAGGACTAATGAAAAGCTTCATTTACTAAAATCAGACTAGACCCTTGTCATTACTTGCCAAACTGTACATGCTTGTGCATCCGTCTGATCCATATTTGAAAGCCACAAACAGAAGCACATAATTTGGCAAAACACCAGAAACATGCCTCGGCACACTTCTGGAGACTCTTCCAAATGACTTATTGAATAAAAAATTTGGCTGTGTGTGTCTGTATGTGTGTGTGTGTGTGTGTGTGTGTGTGTGTGTGTACATTGCCTAGAGATTCTGAAAACAAATTGTGCCAGCAAAACCATGTGTATTACATTTGATGTTTCTCTGTCAAAGTTTCAGAACTGCAAGAAGATTTGTTACTTCTTGGATATCTGCTTCCTGTTTTATATTCAGGAGAAGTAGGAAATTGAGTAGTTTAGAAAGTTCTAAGATGTAGTAGCTCATAGTTCCAGATCACATTACTGGTTTCCTCACAATGACTCTTATGACTGGGTGGTACACATATCATCACCCCCATTTTACAGATAAGGAAACTGAGGCTTGCAGAAGTGAAATGACTATATATCACACCTGGGACTGAAATTCAAGTTTTCTGATTTTTTTCTGATTTGAAGACCAGTGTTATTTCCATGGCACCATGCAGACTTAAATATACTTCATTTTAATATACATATATATATATGTATACATACATATACATATATGTATACATACATACATATATATGTATACATACATACATACATACATATATACATACATACATATATATATATATATATATATATATATATATATATATAAAAATTTCACTCTTGTGGGTGCCAATGGAGATCATAACCCCTCCATGTGGATAGTTTGAAGGAGTTTCTGTAGGTCCCTCTCTCCCCTCATCTCCCAGTTTATCAACTGATAATATGAGCATCTTTGAACTTGGGAAGAATGTACCTCAGCTGACAAATGTATAGTCTGTTCTTGCGTTTGTATTGAAACCCTTTGGAGCATCCAGAACTGTTCCCAGGGTGGCTGAGGCTTTGATTACTTAGAATCAGATTAGAAGACCTGTAAGGTCCTTTCTTTCTCTAAATCTAGGATCCTATGATGACCTCTATGCTCTGGTGAAACTTTAGTGGAGGATAAATATAGCAACACAGAAAACCCTTTCCTTTTCATAGAAAAATATTGATGCTATAAGAACTGATCATTTGTCAGGATATTTCCATAAATATTTTAATTTTTATTATATTTCCTTTCCTCCACTTACCTCACGGGATCAGGTGGTTTAGAGGGGGTGGTTTAGAGAAGTTATCCACCATAAATTGACAAATGATTCTGATCCACACTGTTTATAAAAACTGTTCTTCATTTGCCAGATCCAAAATCTTGGAGACTCTTGTTTGGCAGAATGAATCAGACCTCTTACTGATATTGGTTGGAAACATGGACACAAATTTAAAAAGAAAGGATAAGATTCAAAATCAGCTGAGAAGACTAAGAGAAGACTAAGTAAAATTCTGTTAAAATAGAGTGAAAGGGAAAGAGTATTGACACATTCATTTGTTCCTTTTTTCTCCCCCTGTATTTATAGAATTTTGATTTTCTGTGAAAAAAGGAAATACTGAAATCCATTTTCATTTTTTTCTTCACATGGACAATATTTGTTATTGACTCCATAGCAGCTAGTGAAATTTTCATTCTGGATTAAACACTTAATTTTTCTTGTGCGTGATGATGCTCTACTTTGTATTATAGGTATTTAAGTCTTAACTGGGGGCTGACATGGTTAGACCATGAATTACAACAAATTCTACTTTCTATCAATAAAGATGACTAAATAGCTATTTTAAATAAAGGCAAATGCAGGTGTCTCTGAGCTTGGCTAGGCCAGAAGGATGGGTTTATTTACTCATTCTCAAACATTTTGTGAGTGCCTCCTATGTACAAGAAACCGGGAGGGATGCAAGATGGATAACAGTACTTTGTCCCGTCTGCAAGGAACTACCCCAATGATTTTAGAGATTTAAGACCGAATATAGAATTACAGAACCTCAGTGTTGGAGGGCTACTTAGGGGCTATCAGTTCAATCTCAATCCATAGTGAATAAAAATCTCTGTAGTCTATGAGATTCTGATGTATGTTTCAGTCAGTCTTCCTTGCTCCACAGAAGGAAGGTAATCTCTTCCTTTTCAAATTTTTTTAGCTCATTTTATTCAGCTCTTTCTTTTGTCCTTGTCTCTCTTTTGTACATCATAGCATACTTGTCTCTTTATATGTCATATCCTTCTATTGTCTTTAGATTGTAAATCCTTGAGGGAAAGGGGGCTAGGATTTTCTCCTCCATATTTGTATCCTTATTATCTAGCACTGTGACTTGTACATAACAGATACTTAACAAAAGTGTGTCTAATTGAATTAAATTAGCCAGAAACATTACTTAAGATGCAGTGGATAGAGCTCTGGCCTTCAAGTGAGGAGGACTTGAGTTCAAATTTGGCCTCAGCCACTTGACACTGACTAGCTGTGTGACCCTGGGCAAGTCACCCACCTGGCAATGTTAGATAGGAGGAAATTCTGTTTTAGTAGAGAAATGTGCCTAGACTAAATAATATATCAATCCCAATATTAAAATATATTATTTTAAAGATAAACCTATATAAACATGTATTAGATTTGTTATCAGGCCCAATAGGGTACACTTTTGAATAAAATAATGTGAAAACACTTACAAGGGGACCAGGCTGAGAGCATTTTTTTTTTGGTAAATACATCCTTCCTTAGATGTCAAAATTTTAGTTTCTCGGTAGGAAGATCATACTTTTAAGTATGCAATTTCCTATTCCATTATTTAAAAAATGGTTTTGATGCTCTTCCTTTTCAACCTCATCTCCCTAGTTGATAAGCAGCTCTTCTGTAAACTTCTAATTCACAGTATTAGAGTCTCAGAGGTGGAAGAGACCTCCAAGGTCTTGTCTAACCAGTACTTGAACTCCCTGTGATATAATTGACAAGTGATCATACAGCCTCTTCTTGAAGACCTCTAGTGAGAGGGAATCTACCCCCTTCCAAGGCAGCCCCTTCTATTTCTGTGTACCTCTAATTGTTTAGGAATATTTTCTTATCTAAAGCCCAAATTTACCACTTTGTAGCTCCTAACTATCCTTCTGTTTCTGCTCTCAAGACCAATGTGTTGCCTTGGTGGCAGTCCTTGACATACATGAAGAGAGCTACCATGCTCATATGAATTTCTTTTTTGTTCTTATTTTCAACATTTTACATATGTAAGCCACAAATAAAATTTATAATACATTATAGCAATTTCATATGTTTCAAAAATATTCATAATTTTATTTGGAAAACATTTAGATGCTTTGAATTCATTAAGACAACAGCTTAATTCTTCTAGGATTAACATAATTGACACTTTATTATGTGTGCAAAATTATAATCAGTACATACTTTGGTCTCAGAAAATCGTCAGGCAGTTCTTAGTATTCCCAATAGTAATTTTGGGGGGCTCTGTTTTAATGTATTTTGTTTCTACAAGAGTATTGCAACTTTTGAGGACCAGTGACTTTTCTTGCTCAGGGGTGTGTGCACATTTCTTACTCTAAAAGTGTAACCATAGTAATACAGTAGGAGAAATCAAGACGATCCAATAGCTCATTGATTAGGCAACCAATCCTTTTCCTTTTAAGCACTACTGTTTTTTTAATATCCCAACTTTTGATTAATTGAATGATTTCCTTTTAAAGGAATCTAATTGATCTCATCAGATTATGAATGTTGTGTTGTCTTATTCTTAGAGCTAAGGTAAGTAAGCAGGTATAGGATCTTGGGAAGAGAGCTCCCATCTAGAGCAGGTGAGGCAATATTGGGCTTTTCACTTAAAAGACTGATGAGCAGCCATCTTTAGCTGGATCCTGTCACGCCTAATCCGGGATGTAATTTAATACATTAGTTTATTTTAAAAATTCATTATGTAATTCATATACATAAGGTCTTTCATAATGGTTGGAAGGTAATTATATTTGATTATATTAATTAGTTTACCTAGTTTAGAACTTAAGGATATACAGACAGACACACACATATACATACATATATAATGTGTATGTGTATATATGTGTATGTGTGTGTGTGTGTGTGTGTGTGTGTGTGTGTATATGTGTGTGTGTGTGTGTGTGTGTATATTTCACGCAAAAGAAAATGCCGGGGCTCATGGTTAAACCTAGAACTCATTGCTTTGGCACTCATCGTTTTAGTCATTCAGTCAGTCAACAAGCATTTATTAATAACCTCTTGCTTTGTGCCAGCCATATGCTAAGCATTGGAGATAAAAAGAAAGGCAAAAACAGGGTACCTGTCCTCAAGGAGCTCACATTCTAACGGAGATGACAACATACCAACAACTATGTATGTACAAGATATAAACAGAGTAAATGAGATGTAATCTCAGAGGGGATGTCACTGGCAGTGAAGTGCCCCTTATTCTTTGTGAATATTTTTCTACATCAAAGGTACAGCTTGATTAGATTAGCAATTTGTTCATGAGAAGCCATGCTTGTTTCAGAGAAGTTTCAAGTAAAGTTAATTTCCAGGATCAGAATCTTTTAATCTTTTGAATTATGTATTGTGCCTTCCTACATAACTAGCTCTAGCTGATGTGACTTCTGTGGTCACCAAATTCACACTAATTAAAGAAGGGAGGAAAGAAATCAATAAATATTGTCTCTTCCAATTCCAAGGTTCTCTGTTCTGTGTATGTATGGTAGAACATGAGAGGCAGCATGGCATAGTAGATGGGATTGGCCTTTGAGTCAGAAAGACCTGGGTTCAAGTACTTGCCCTGCCACATACTAACCGTATGACCGTTGGCAAATCACTTAATCTTTTTTTTTCTGCCCTAGACAACCATAACCCTGTAAAAATATGATTTGGTGGTTTGCATGTATGTAAGGAGCTTCCAAAATCTCTGATACAACCCTTTTGCCCCTAACAAACACAGCATATATTAGTCATCACTATTTTTTGACATCTTGTTTTAAAATTTTCCCAAAAGTGAATTTGTTTTTTTGCTATTTCCTTATTCAATATGAATTTGTTAATAAGGTCATAAAAGTTAACATTGTAGTTATTGTCTTATATGTGAATTTCCACAATGGAAATTAAAGTGTTAAAAGCCATAATTTTTTTTTCAGGTTAGTTTTGGGAAGTTGGAGTATGATACAGGAGATAGGTAATGAGACTCTTTTCTTGGCTGGGCTTTCTTAACCATTTGGTTTTTCTCTGAGTTAGGTCCAGCTGTGTTGATCTTCCATTACCATTCACCAGAGTATGACTTTGAGATTGGTATTTGCCAGAACTCAAGCTCCATCATGAATCCAAGCATGTTCACACAATTAGAGGAGGTTAATTCTAGTTGATAAATCATAAGGAAGTGTACATTAGATAAACAGTAAGGTGGTGGCCTCATTACCGGTTTAAATGGAACTCAGATTGAGGGTGATAATAGATGGCATTTACACAGCAGTCTAAGATTTACAGAATGATTTACATAAATAATATCATTTGATCCCTACAACAATCCTGTGACATAGGTACTGGAAGTATGATTATCTCCATTTTACAGATAAGGAAATAGAGGTGTAAAGAGGTTAAATGACTTTCTTATGTTCATACAACTAAGAAACATCAAGGTCAGGATTTGAACCTGTCTTTTCTGACTTCAGGTACAGCACTAGACCTATTTGCTACATATGTCTGCCTCAGGAATTAGTTGCGCACATGCTGACAATGTAATTTTGGCCTGATTTCCATATTTTTGCATAGCAGCACTACCATTAACTAGATTAGCTATTACTCTTATTGAAAATGCCCCACAAAATTATCTAGCAAGGCCTTGGAATTGTGTACTTTTCACTTTTAAGGGTGAATCCCATGAAACAAGATTGAGGCCTGTAAATAATAGGTGAACATTTTTATGGCTATTTTGTCTATGTTGTCTTATGTGTAGATTGTCTGAATATCTGGTCTGAGATAATTTAGCATTATCAGTCTTGTATTTTGCAAGGAGTAAAATGATTTAATAGGGAACCCCTCCCCCAAACAGCACAAAATCCCTCATCACCTTCCCTTGGTTATTTGCTGCATCATACTCCCAAATATTACATAGTCCATATGTAATAGAGTGGTACTGGATTAAATTTTTAACATTTATATTGTTTTCTCCCTCTTTCTTTTTTGGATTTGTGGTTAGTGTAGTTGGACATAGTATTTTTGGTTAATTTTTGATAGTTGTTACTGAGAAATATGATCCTAGGAATGCTAGTGATTTGCTGCTTCAAACTGATGCCATGTTTTAGGTTTCCTTGGCAAATCTAAAATTTTGGGGGAATCTGTGCCCCAGCAAATGATCATAAAGGGAAAAGGGAAGAATCTTTCTAACTTCTCTTTGAAATGAATAGCAGTGCCAGAGCAGCAGCTATTAGAGAGACAAAAACGACAAAGAAAAAAGCAGCTCGGTTGAGCACATGGAGGTAAATTTACTTACATCAGACTGAAAAATGAGGGCTGAGCTTTCAAAAGACATCCCTTCTGACTCGAGGACAGCTTGTAATTTTGGCATCACTGCAGCCCTCCTAAGCCCCTGAGAAATCCTGAAAAACATTACAGAAGACTGTTCTTCATATTAATGGATGTCTTCCCCTGTGTGTATGTGTGTGTATGTGTGTGCATGAGAGAAATAGACAAATGGATAGATACACAGGACTGCATAGGATGAAAAATTACTCATGAAGATGCAATTTTAAAAATGTTATATGCTTCTGCTCATTTTTAGAAAGTATGGGTACTTCCAACTAAAAATTAGGAGAACATTAGATATTTAGATATCTTTCTGATTAGCCTTGCAAAGTTACAGCTCTCCTCACAAAACCTCTTATGATACATTTCCTAAAACTCCTGGTATCCCGACTATACTTTGTTTGTAGATATGATCTAGAATCATCATGGTCTTATCTATTAAATGTCATCGGAGGTGGAAAAAAAGGCCGCTTCCCTATGGTGAGTTGTGGTGAAGTGCCACATTATGTTGTACTATAGTTAACAACTTCAGGGGCGCCAAAAGCCTGCAGTCTTGCCTCTTGGGAGTGGGACTTTTCCTTTGCAGCTCAGCTCCAGGAAACTTGAACATTTGTGTTTTCAAGACCGCATACCATTGGGAAGGAAGTAGGGGTGGAGATGTGTGCTGAGATTAAGTGGATATGAGAATCTCTGTACTGTGTGTGATCCAGGAACTGCTCAATTTTATGTAGGTCTGTTTTAGGAATGGGTTTTGGTTTTATACACACATGTATGTTTGCATACACACACACACATATCTAAAACTGACAATGATGCTGAACATGCTAAGAAAAATGTTCACAGAATAGTCTTTCATCTTCTGGTTAGTACAGCCAGACAACACTTTTTGTACACCCCCCCCCACCCTACCATTGGGCTCATGCAATATGTACATGTATGTGTGTTTGTGTGTGTGTATAAGCACATATTACTTATTTATAGATATTCCAAAGTTGCATTTCTTTGGACTCCATAGCCATTATCCATCATGGTAAAAGAATTTAATAATTGTGGGAACTGGTTATTAAAAAAACAACTTGAGGAATATTTTCAGAAGCACAGCATTAACTCCTTACAAACCTCACACGTACCATTCTAAATTAGACACATAAGAAGGATATCAACTTTTGCAATTTCAGAAGATTATGCAGATAAAAACAGGGGACCCTGGGTTTCTAAAGGGATTGATGGAATAGAAAAACAAAACTTAAAAGCTGGCCCACTGAAAATAGGTTTCAGGTTTACTGTGTAGTATATGCCTGGGATATAGAAGAATCTATCCATAAGTAATGGGCTTCTGATTTGTTCTGATTCTGTAGGTTGTTTTTTTTTTTGCCGTATGTTTTTAATGATACAAAATTGACACTCTCAATGTAAACTGTCTTCATGTATTTTCTAGTATGAATATAAATGTGTATATATACATATGTGCATGTGTGTGTGTGTGTGTGTGTGTATGTACTTTGATTTGGCTGAGTACTAGGACTTTCCCTGTTATGTTTACTCTGGATTTATATCTTAAGTTGGGGTTAAGTAACACATTTACATAACTCAACCAAGCACTAGACCTGAATGAAGACTTATGTTTCACAGGAGACACAAAAACTAGCTTGTATGTTGTCCTAATAATTTGTCTGTATTGTATTTTAAAATATAGATTTTTCTGGTAGAATGGGTTGTTTTAAAGTTAACCCTTCTCTATGTTTTGCCCCTCTAAAATGGAACTAGGAGGCTTTATTTGCAAATAATGCATTAGTGGTGGTTGCTGCAACAGAAAGACTCTGCCAGGAGGAGGTCATATATGGCGTATATAAAGATGGTGCTATTTATTTAGTAAGGAATGATGAGCTTATCTGGTAGGGTCTATACTATCTGAAATTTGCCATTAATTAACCAAAAAATGAGAAAAATATTTCTGTGTAAGAGAGATTTGCAAATAGGGTCATGGAGGTATGTATAAGTTTATAGCTGGGAGGGGGAGAAAGTGAAATTCTCTTTAAAAAGACATAATGAGCAGCCCTATCTTTTCATAATTTACCCACTAAAGTAAACAAAATGTTTATGATTGTATTAAATATATCATTTATCTGTCAATTCACTTCCTGTCTTAAAATTTTCACTTTTACTAAAATTTCTAAGAACTATGATCACAAACATCTTGGAAAATCCATATAGTAGGGGTGAAAGTTATTGAATGTAGAATTTGCTATAATTGCAAACATCAGAATCAGTGGGAGATTTACAGGCTAGTTCATAGTCTAAGTTTTGTTATTGTTTAGTTCATACAGTGATAACAGGCCCCCTCAAAGTGACTAAATGCTGATATAGAGACATTGATCAGCTGTCCTATGAAATGTCTGAATGTTACATGTAGCAATGTTTTTTCTTCAGTGGTCAAGGCAACTCAATGGAATTTGCCTTTCAACAATATTAGTTTTATGGAGTCATTTGTGGAAAATGTCATCTGTTAACCCTTTTACTGTTTTCTAGGGAGTTCAGGAAATATCCTGACTTTATAGCTAGTTTTATTTTCATCTTTAGTGCATTCTGTTAGTAAAGTATTGTTGCAACTTTTAATCATGCTCCTGTGTCCAGAAAATCCTTGGTCTTAAGCCATTATGAGAATTGGGGGAGGTGGGGAAGAAGTGGACCAGAGGACAAGGGGGTCTATGCCTCATTGTGGATAGAACATTGTTCTAGACTGACTAGTTTCACATTGCAAGATGGTATGTTTGAAGAAACATTCTTGATTAGAAAGGTATTTTCCTTGCTTCCTTCTTCCCTGGCTTTTATCCTCTATATACTACTGTTGGTCAGCAGTGCAGATGTCCTGCAGACTGGTCCTTCTTATTCTTTCATAGTCTTTAGAAAAGATAAAAACTACATGGATAATATCTGAAAGGTGGCAGAGTGTGTTTTGTCCAGCTGGGTCTCTGGATCTGAAATTTTTTTTCCTGGTCCCGATACATGTTTATTCCTACATGTGACAAATCTGCAGTCGGGTTTTCTTTCTGAGTTATAATGACTCAGATGTCATAATTAATTTGATGAGCAGGTGGGGGTTATTAGCCTTGTGCTTCACTTGCTAATAGCTGCACAGCTTTTCTAAAGTACTCTTTCAACTAAGGAGGCATTTCTTCACATAGAATAAACAGTACAGCACAAAAGCCTCAGTTAGATAACTATCCATGGGCTTGAAAAGCTGCCAAGCAGATGTTGTTATTGGAGCTGGCCCAGGCGAGATTGGGCAAGGCAGATGCTATTGGTGGTGGTGGTGGTGGGGGGGTTGGAAGACAAGGGGGAGGAGGAGGAGAGAATGGGTTGGGGGAACTTATACATAACTAAAGAAGCTTTCTCTGCAGTGGCTGGACTATATTGTAGGGGCAAGAGGTGTCTTTCCATAAACCAAATCCATAGCTGGCCTCGTGCTCATCCCTCAAGATTCACCCTTTAACTGTAAATAAATGAGAAGGAGGGAGGTGGGGGGAACCCTCTCTAAATATCCATATGGGAATGAAACTGAATGTTCATCCAGCAGTCAGAGACTTCTGGTTTGCATTAGATCGGCTGTGTGCAATTTTTGAAGGGCCTACAGAGACTTTGCTTCATACCTATCAACATATGTAATGAACACAACTGCCCTGACATTTACCAGAACTCATAGGATCTGCTTTATTGCTATAAATTAGGTTGTGCAAATTTAAGACAAAATGCTGTTTTGTTTCCTGTCACCTCCCTGTGTAATTTTTCTCTGAATTTCTTACTTATTAAAATGTTCAAAGTAACAGCATACTTTCTCCTCTCTCAAATAATTCAAGGAATAGTAAGATTTTTCATGAGATAGACATGGTAGTAGACTGTAATCTAAGCTGGTCTCTCTTGTGAACTCTGCACTGTTTTCTTTCTTTGGTGATCTGAGGCTTTTAAAAACTCATCTCTTACTCTCTCTTTCACTAGATTAAATTCTGTAATCTCATTTTTCTTTGAGCTGATCTCAAGCCAATGGTCTGGGGATTTTATAGCCAAGGGATAATTTTTGATAATGGGCTATTAAAACACTTGGAGCTTCTATCCTGTCTTTCGAATTAGTATGTGCACAGATTGTCTTGGGGGGGGGGTGTGGGGAGGTGGTTAGGGAAGGGAGGGAGGAGAAATTCTCATCCTTGGCAGTAAGCAACTGATTATACACTATAAACTACATAAAGGCATTGAGCATGACTTATACCAAAACCTAGTAAATGCTAATGGTAGCTAGCTATACCTTATAAAGTATGACATTATCCATACTTCTTCCCCTAGTTTTTGTTTTTATTCCATAGAGCTGAATTTTCATTTTCCCTTCCCCATATTGTGACAGATTTAGTGTATTCTGAACAACAGGGTCATCTAACAGCTTCCTAAATGATGGAAGTGCAGTGGCTTGAGGCAGCTGTGAAAGGTCACATAACTTTCATTGCTGTTTATAGGGTCCTCATTAATAGGTTAAAATGAATAATCATCCAAAGAGAGGTCCCAAAAGCACCTGTATAAATAGAATGTTCTTGTCCTAATATGCAGCATAAAGTTAATCAATATACTTTAGTCTGCTATTATGTATTTTATTCAGTTCAACTTCCTCTTCTTCATTTCTTTAGTTTTCTAATCAGTCACTGAAGGAGTATTACAAGTCTCAAGGAAGCAAACACACACTCCCCCTCCCCCCAATCTATTCAGGTACGGCTAGACTTTCATCATTCTCAAATTAGAGTCAATGAAAATGTTTGATTCTGTTTCTTGGTAATTTTTCCACAAGAAACAAGTGGGAACATACATGTGCCTGTAATGTAGCTCAAGAGTCATGGGTTGTGAAACACTGGCTTAATATGACTTGCGGTCATGGTTGGCATTAATGTTGTGGTTTTTTTTAAACTTCATCTGAAATGAAGCTTTTCAAATTGATCACATGTGTGAAATGCATTACCACATTATGTGCAGATGGCTAGAACACACGTGTGTCAGTGCTGTGCTCTGATTCTGTATGCTATATCATTGGCTTGGTCAATAGATGAATGTGGATTATGCCTTTCATTGCTGTCTTTATTAGTTACCAGTCTTTTGTTACTGTACAATAAAGAGGCAGCCTAATGGCTAGATTGTTGAAGTTCGAGACAGGAAGGCAGGCTTGAATTCAAATCCTATCCCTGCTTTTTACTAGCGGTGTGACCATGGGTTAGTTATTTAACCTCAATGAGCCTCAGTTTTTCTCATCTGTAAAGTGGATATAATGACACTTGTAGTAGCTACCTCTTGGGGTTCTTGTGAGGATCAAATGAAGGAGTGGGTCAAATTTTTTGCAAACTTTAAAGCAGAATGTAAATGTTAGTTATTAAACTGGTAAACAAAAGTCTAGTCTGAAAGGCAGTAAAACTCTGTATTTAATTTTTTATTTTATTTTATTTTTTTGGCAGTAAAACTCTTAAACACAACTGTAACTTTGAACTTCAGGCCACAAGACCATGGAGGGCACTTAGCTTGCTCCCCCTCCCCCACTGTACAAAGGAGGCAACCTGAAGCCCAGAGAGGAAAAGTTACTTGTCAGTTGAACAGGTAGTAAGAGGCAGAACTAAGAGAGAACACAAGCCTTTGGATTCTAAATGGAGAAATCTTTTCATGGTATCATTCAGGATTATAAGCCTTCCACAAGTATTCAATATGGAAAAAAACTATTCATGTTAAAAACTATTAATATTAAACTATTTTGCATTTGATACAGACAGGTGATTAGTACCTACCAAAATCAAGGTGCTTTAGCCACACGTATTAAAAGCATGAAGTGTTTTTAAAAAATGAAAAAAAATTCTTTCTCTATACATATACATATTTGTGTATATGTACAAATGTATACATATATTTACATACGTATGTACACATCTTACATAGAGTAAGAGAAAATATGGCTTATAGCAAGATTTAAGATGAAAGTTCAGTTAAGTGAACTATAAAAGTGCTGTAAGAAATTTCCCCATTGGGATGCCTCATTACAAAGTAGCTCATTATGTTATTATTTGGGACATATTTTTTCCTGAAACAAAGCAATGATGTTGAGAAAGAGACCCTCTATAAATACTGCTAGTCCGTGAGGCAGGTCCTCACAGTGTCATTGCACTAATATTGAAATCTAACAGATAAAACTCTGAGTATGGCTACCTCTGGGGGGAGAAAAAAAGGTCAACCAGAAAGAATGTTTGTTTGTATGTCTTACTCCATTTTGAAAGCTCTCATCTTTTGACTTTATTTCTTTGGGTAGTTTGATTCAGTACAATTGTTATTGTTTCTTCTGTTAAAATGTTCTATAGTGTGATTTTACTAGTCTTCATTGGAATTTGAAGAACAGAAAAGCCTGCCTGGCATCACACAGATAACCTAGGAATGACTAAGATCAGCAGAGTTTAAATGACGGATAGTTTAAGTTATTCTGATCAAGATGTTTTGGGATTTATATTCGTGGTTCAACTACCAGTTCTTTACATTTTGACTACTTTAAGGAACCTGTTCTTCCACCTTCCTAATATTATTTACAGTCATGAACAGGTTCAGGCTGTAGTATGAAAAGGAATTTCGTGATCATGAGAATTGTAAAGACATGGAATGTGGTAGGGAGAGAAGCCATGGAATCTTTTTTTCTTTGTTAATATTCTCTGTCCTAGTTAGTGTAGCTGTGTCTTTACCTGAAGGCAGGGGGTTACCCTAGATAGCCTTTCAAGGTTCAGTTGGTACAATATAGTTGTATTCTAATATGACTGAAATTTTAAAAACAAAATTTAGTTTACTTACTAAAATTTGTTTCTGACTCAGAAATAGAATCTAATAAAAAAGATTTATAAAATACTTACCACATGCCTGGCATTGTGCTAAGAATAAAAAAATACAGGTAGAAGAGGAGGAAAAAGACCTTGATTTACTTAATGACAATATTTTCTTATTAGACTTGTCACAGTTCTCAAAGAAATGAAGTATCTCACCAACCACTTTGATTACAGATATAAATATAATAGTTTCTTAAATCTTTCTCTTTTTGTGGTGACTTTGATTTTTAAAAAGCTCTCCAGAATTATGGCCAAGTGTGTAGAGTGGAATATGAGTGAGTAATGTAGCTCCTCCCCTGTCAGTCTAGATGATTGAGAGCAAGGACATTTCAAGACTCTCCTGACTCCTTTGGGAAACTGGTGTGTGTCTGGTTCTCTGTAGGAACATTCATTTTCCTTTTTGGCCAGTGCTAAATTTCTATAAACCTCACATTAGACTCTAGGGAAAAAACTCAAAAAAGTTTTTTTTTCCTCCTTGAAACCAGAAGGCAGGCTTAGAGAAGAAAGTGTTAATGCCTTTGAAGTATTTCTTCTATCTCAATTTATACATAAAATTAAACAAAATCTTAGCTCCTTCATTATATTTTACAAGCATAGAATATTGTTCAATCCAATTTCAATGAGTCTGGAAGGTTGGCCTTCTTCTTGTTGTTTTAGGTCCCCCCCCCTTTTTTTCTTGCATGTCATATGTACATGATATGATAAAAGTGGTCTGTAACAGAAGACATTACTGGACTAGTATAAAATGAACTATAATTTGGGTTAATCTATATGGCTGTAGTTCTTTTTTTAATAATTAATTTATTTTTAGTTTTCAACATTGAATTCCATAAGATTTTGAGTTTTAAATTTTCTCCCCCCATCTCTTCTCCCCTCCCCAAGATGGCATGCAATCTGATATAGGCTCTATTTATACATTCATATTAAACATATTTTCACATTAGTTATAATGTAAAGAAGAATTAGATGACTATAGTTCTTAGTGTAGACGCATAACTTTAACAATTTTACCCCAATTAATATTGTTTTCCAATTTTATCATTTATGTATTATAACCAAATCCCACTGTAACTTTGGGAAATCTCACTGTAACGTCATTTGACCAGTCATCTGAGATAGAGATCAGATTGTCTAATCATGGAACCAGAGCCTCAGTTCCTTAACTGTAGAATGAGAGTAAAACTAGTATCTACCTTGCAAGATTGTTGTGAGTATCAAATGAGATACTGTATATAAAGTATTCTGCAAGCCTTAAGTGATACATAAATGTCAGCTAATCATCATCATCATCATCATTTTCATCTCTCTTAATTTCTAAGGTTCCTTCCAATTATAGTTCCTGTGATCCACAAAAGCCACATTTACCACATTTCCATATGACCAATGAACATGTAGATAGGATAACTTGTACAGGCTACTCTGGCCCATTTTTCTCTAAGCATGCACTTGGTACTATAATTTTGTGATTGTTTCCTATATAGATGTAAAAAAAAACCAAATCCACAAAAGTTGGTTTAGATTTGGAGCTATCCACATGAAGAACTTTCATGGCCATCCTCCCTTCCAAGTAATCTCCCTTTGGAGTTGCTACTGTAGTAGTTACATGTGCATAAGGGTTTTTAGTCATATTCTCAGAAAACCAACATACAGAATCTCTAATGTTCATTTATTTCTCATTGTTCAGAGATCGTGTCTTAATATTTTACACACAGCCTTTTGCACCCCATGTCTCTTGCCAAATAACAAAGGTAAGAAATGAACTTTTTAAAGTAGGAAAGGTGATTTGAAAAAGCCTAGTAATAGTGAGGGAAAATTTTTTAGTAGAAAATTTTGAAAAACATTTCTTTCACAAGAAAGAACTGACAGTGATTGGTTATTCATTAATGTCCTTGTAATGGCACAATTTATATAAGAGAAAATCTTTCAGAATTTCAAAATGACTTAGAAGCATTCACCTTTTAAAAATGGATGAAAGGTCTTTATAAATAATAGTTTGCTTTATATCTATATGATGAAACAGATTCATATTATAGGCTTAAAAAGCATAATATAAAAAAAACCCTACCAAGTTTCTTTGGGGGGGGAAATAAGCATGCCAGATGTTTAAACAATATGGCAGAATCTCTATATGCTATGGCACTAGAAGACCTTGGGAAAGAAATCATGTCTGGACCCCTAGTGTTTAACAGTTTCAGACCCCTGACCTAGAAACAGTTTAAACAGATGTTTAGTTCAAGGGATTTATGTAGTTGATGTTGAATTTTTTTTCTTTGGAAATAACTTTCTTTAAAATGGAACATATTTTATTTCTAATCTTTCAAAAGTGCTTTCTTATATGTTGTTACACATTAATAGTATTTCTAGCATGACATTGTAATTCTGTTTGTTCACATTCCTTTTTAAAAAGGTTCATTGCTGCCCATTTGTGTATTAGTGTAGCCTTTATTTTTCTGCTATATCTCATGTTTTTTTGTTGTAATCAGGCCACAACATTGAGATGACCAGTAGTGTTTATTAAAGGAGGAAGTACTATGAAACAATCCCTTGAGATTGAACTAGCAAAATTTGTGTGCTATTTCTTTCTACTTCCCCCCCCCCTTTCTTTCTCCTCTGTATTTTGTCCCCCTTCCAACTGAATGGGAAGGTCCTTGAGGGTAGGCCTTTGTAACAACTTTGCATTTTTTCTCAGTGCCTAGCACACCCAGAGACCAACTAATCAAAGTTTGTTGTATTGAGCCGTGCAGTATTGTTTGATGTCATATTGTGTTATGTACCTCCCCTCACCTTTCGTTATGTTCCTTCTCCCAGAAATCATTGCTACCGACTTTGATCTTGGCACGAAGAGTTCATTCCATTGCTTGGGTCAGTCAGAAATGATGCATTGCATCACAGCTGCTTTTATGAAAGTGTTTATTTCATATCTGAAATGTTTTTATATACATTTGCTGTGCTTTGACTTGCAGACGGAGAAAGAAAGCAGTTTTACTGCAGGCGAAACAGCCACCTGTGAAAACTAATTGCGTAGGTAGAGGTTTGATGGTATCTCTGGGAGTGATCCAGCAGGAAGAAAGTAAATGTTCTTAATCTACAAGGAAATCACCTGTATGCCAAGCTGACCCCCTTCATCAAAGCAGGGATTGAAATATCCCATCAAATAGGTGGCGTGTGTTTACGTGGGGGAGAGGGGAGGGAGCTGCTGTGAAGGCAGGTGCATTTCATCCCAGTGAACTGCATAGATAAATGAAAAATGACAAACATGATAGACTCCAGCTAAATTGCCTCATTAAGGACTGTAATGTAATATGAATGGTGTATAGTTACTTTCAAACAAAAGTTTGAGATGTGGCTGCTTTTCAGTTTTTTTTCTTCCCCCTGACTGGGTTTTCCTTTCCAGTATTAAATTCTTCTGTCTTGAGGTTTTCTTTCTTTTCTTGATCCCACCATTACCTTTAGATTTTCTTGCTGCTAAGAGGTTTGGAAACACTATGATGGAGAGGCAAGAACACAAGCTACCTTTATAAGCATCTGTGTGGTTCTCTGAATTGACTGTCAAGAAAGTGTAGAAAGATCAAGGCAGCTGGGACCTTACCATGCACATACTAGTAACTCCATTGCTTCAACCACGTGCAGATGTAGCTTGTTCATGGGACACAGACCAGCTCTTGGCCTTCTAAGCAGCAGTACTTTAGCTGTTTTGTAGCTCTCTGTTTTCATTGGTCGAGTTTTGAATGGATTGCAGGCTAACCACTCAAGTTACCGGGCCAACTCACACACCTATACTCTGACTTTCTCATGTAGCCAGTGTAACCTTAGCTGTGTATGTCTATACATAAGTGCTTTTCTAAGTGGCTGAGTTTTATGGGAAAGCAAAATTCCAGAGGTGGGGGAAAGTATTTCTAGTATTTGGAGAATGAAAGTCTTGTGGATTTTCAAGGACTCTAGTGAACATACTGTTATGGTAGATGATAAAAGAACTTGGATAAATATGTGAACATAAAATAAAGTTAAAATGACTGCTAAAACATGTTTCATTTAAATAGATTACTGTTATTATGTTCATGTAGCATGTATCACCATCATGCCCCAATACAAGGAGAAAGATTTGGTATTTTAGCTATAAACAACAGGACTGAGCTTAGAAGGATGTAGGTAATTTAGTGGAAAGAGAAGAACCAGACCTGGATCCCAGATCTGGCCATAACTTAGTTTGTGGCCTTGGAAAAGTCACTTCATCTCTGTTTCCTCATCTGTAAAATGGGGGTGTGGGACATCTGGCTTGCCCTATCTTAAAAAAAAAAGTTATCTTGGGAATAAAATGAGGAAGTTAGACTAAATGAGCTCTAAGTTTCTTTCCCTCTCCCATAACCCTTCTCCAACTCAGACATTATAGAAGTCAGCATGATGAATGGAAAGAAACTGTTTTGGTTTCAAGAGACTTGGGTTCAAGTAACAGCTCTGCCACTAATTAACTCTGTGATTCCGGCCAAGTCACTTTAACCTCAGTTTCCTTAACTGTAAAATGAAGACATTGGAGTAGATAATCTCCAAGGCCCTTTCTAGTTTTGCTATACTAAAGATTATTTTGACTATTCAATAAAAGTGGTTAAAATAAAGGAATAATATAAATAGAATAGTGGAAACAGAATAATAAAAATATTTCCTTAATTTTTGTCAAGTGGCTGGTGGCTTGGGGTAGAGAGAACTAAAGTTATGTCATGAATTCTTTGATTTTGAATCCAATAAAGCTTCTTTTGGGTTTATTTCTGTAACTCACTGTAACAGTGGCAGTTCAGTGAGTTGATTACTAAATTATTATCGTCCTTAAAGCATATATAGAAATGTCGTGAGGTATCACTATTAAATGTGTCATCAAAATTGTTACAGCCTTCAAATGGTAACCCGCCCACAGACACTTCTGAACAAAGTTAATGTTACATTCTCCCTCTTTCTTCTCTCCTCTTCCCCACACAGTTATCTCCAGGCAGTGCTTCTGTTAGGACATTTACTGTTCATTCATTTCCTCAAAAGATAGAAGGTATTCTTCACTGTAGAAAAGTTGGAATTTAGTGACTCAAGGACACTTGGTCTATACAAGTGTAGAAATGCTCTTGGTCACAAAGACTACATGTACCTCCCTCCCAGTAACAAAGTTCTTTGACGAGGATGACTAAATTATTCAGCTTAGATCTGAAATCACTGTTCCTTTACTAATAAGCATCCAAGGTTAAACAGCCTGTGGGTTAAATTGCTTTGTTGGAATAAATTGCTGTGTTAGATCAGATCAATTATAAAAGTAGTAGATCTGAATGAAAGTCACTCTCGGTTCTCAGTGATGATAAGCAGTGCCATCCCTTCCTCTGAATTCTTATTACAGAATGAGTAATCAAGAGGCCCTGTTAACTTTAGTGAAGGCTGAGCATGTTCATAAAAGGACATTCAAGATGCCCAACCCAAAAGACCCAACTATAATGTTCATGTAGTTTATTGAAGTGCATTGTTTAATTAGAACCTTATTATAGGACGTATTATGTACTTAGAAAACAAATACAAAACTCATTTCGCTTGCAACACATCATATTTCTTTATAGTTATAACAGACAAATCTGCCTACTTATGCCAATATATTCTAAAACAAAAAAGCAATAAGGAACCCATTAATGGTTTTGTTCTTTGAATCAACTATTTCATTATATAAAGGTTCCTGAGGTTTTCCACCTTCTCCTTTAGCTAAGGAATGACTCCTAAGGGAGTCACTAGGCCAACAACTGACCCTGGTGCTTATCGGAATGAAAAGCTGTTCTTAGTATTATTGGGCAGTTGAATTGCCCATAAACATTTTTAGTTGACTGAAATTTTCACCTTCTCTCCTAGTTCATGCCTTCTTCTCTCATGTAAACACACACACACACACACACACACACACACACACTTTCTTTCTTTCTGTCTTTCTCTTATAGTATATCCAGCACCTTCTGTTGATACAGGTATGTTTTCCTAAGACATGCTACAGTTGGCTAGGCCTTTGTCCCCAATTTTAGGCTAGGCCAGAGCTCAGTCTTTCAGGCTTGACCACTATCTCAACCCTTGTCAGCCCTCTTTGGAAGAACCCCTCCCTTAGAAGATGCAGTAGTCATCTCCTGCTTCTTTCTTACCATATATTCTACCCTCTTGCCCCCTAACCCCCTCCCCCCATGCTCCTTAGAAGAGTAGTTCAGTCATCTTATCTTTACTCATTGTAGGTAAAGTTTTTAACTTCTGCTACCAGCTACGATCCTTGAATTTGATTCCACCATCTTTATGCTTCCAGCATAAAGCTCATCTCTAGGAAACTTATCATCTCAGAATTTGTATCAGCTTTGGTACTCACATGTCATCAGTGCTCTCAGTAGCTTCTGCCCCTCTGATTAGAGGGTGGGAAGATGGAGCAAAAATTCTTCCCAAAGCCTCCCTTTAAAGAGAACTCCCAGGCCAGCCATTTCCCATGAGATGCATTCTTTGGATTCTGTTCCATCTTCATCATTCTGCTGGCCCCACCTCCTACTCCTCCTCTTCCAACTTCCCTGTGTGTGTTGTCTTCCCCCATTAGATTGTAAGCCCCTTGAGAGCAAGGGCTATCTTTTTCTTATTCATATCCCCATCATAGTGCCTGGAACACTGTAGGTACTTAATAAATGTTTATTGCATTAAAAAAATTGAACTCCCTTAGGAGACCCAGCTGGTTTAGCTCTGCTCCTTCCTCCCAATTTCCCAAGTAATCTCTTTTTTAGTTTCTCTTTTTCCTCTTTTAGTTATAGCAGTGAAAGCAAGAGGTAAATGAGAAGAAAGTTTTCAAAATTTGCTGTATACTTCATTCAAATGCAAAAAAGGTCTAAACCTTTTGAAAGAAACTTTTTCATTTTGAATTTGGGGGACAAAACATATATAATTGTACTTTTTGAGACTTCAGATTACATATAAACTTAATATAGTAATATATAGTATATACTTATTTTCTCTGTTAATCCAATTATGTTTGCTGTTTATGGTTTTATGAAAAGATAATTATGTGTGGGAAACATGTTTGCTACATATTTTTTATCTCTAATTTATTTCTGCAAATTGGAAGATGGATTGGATGGTGAGGATAGGACAAAGAAATAAACACATGATCATGGATTTTGTTCCTGTGTTTTAGAAGAATTCTCCAGCTGCCCTGTAGGTTTGAGGGCCTTTTCCCTTTTCTTTCTCTGTGGGATGGATAGGAATTATAGAATGTTAGAGGTGAAAGAGTCTTAAAGATCACTGAGTTTTAAACCTTGTTTTGAAGTTAGGAACATTGAATAAGGAAGAATTAGTGTTTTAAGTCAGACTTCTGTTTTTGCCTTTCTTTGTATCCCTTTCACTTACCATAATACTTGGCTCAGAGTAGGTACTTAATAAATTCTTCTAGACTTGACCTGAAAAAAGAAGCAGTTAAAATCTAAGGTTCTCTGTAAAGTAATTAGAAGTAGAAGAACATCTAAGGCAACTTAGAAATCTTGAGTTAACTCTTATACCATATAGTTGTCGATCAGTATATTATTTGTGTTTTTTTTTTAACTACTAAATTCCTATCATATGTTAAGGTGCACAAAATATGTAACCGGGGTGGGGAACCTGTGGCCTGGAGGCCATATGTGGCCTTTAGGTCCTTGTATGTGGCCTTTTGACTGAGTCTGAGTTTTACAGAACAAATCATTTTATTAAGGGGATTTGTTATTTGAAGTTTGGATTCAGTCAAAGGGCTGCACTTGGGGACCCTAGAGTGCCTCACGTGGCCTCAAGGTGGAAGGTACACTTTATATCTGCCACCCAAGACTTCTTTAGTCTTATGGTGATTGACGTTGTGACTTTGAGAAAGTACTCAACTTCCCCACACCTCACCTTCTCCATCCATAAAAGGGGGTTGCAATTATTTCTTATCTATTTCACAAGGGTGTTGGGAGGATTAATCAGTTACTCCCTGTAAATCACTTCATATAAATGGAAACAAGAACAAACTGTTCTTGTTAATTATGTTACGTATCACTCTTACTCCTGGTGATAAGCATGCAGACGTTTCTATCATGCTTTGTTAAACCTTTATGGCTATTTGGCAAGAAGTTAGACCAAAGCTGTCACTTCAGTTAAAAAAAAAAAAGATCCAGCAAGTGTTTATTCAGTGCTTACTATATGCAAAGCACTGTGCTAGATAGCTACACCAGAATGGCATAGAAAAGGTGGGGATACAGTCTTTGCTTCTCAACCAGATGTTGACAGTGTGCTCATGGGCAGTCATTGCCACCATAGTGGAGCTGTAGGCCTGAGGAGGTGCCAAGCTAAAAAGATATGAATATCCAGTTAGAGATCAAAGGTTTATTCTGCTTGGATAATTTTATTAGCAGTGTTACATTCTCTACCAAAACAACAATTCTTCAAGTTGTTGACTAGAATTCCAAAGTTTACCCAGATTTTCTCAATGTGAAAGCTAGAACTACTTTTAACCCTGACAGATGTTGAATTAACTCTTCAAGACCACTAGAGCTATGTCCTCAAATATTTTAACTGTGAAGACTACTTCACCATTCTAACCATATACCCCACTGGTTACTATTGGCCTTTCCTCTTTCCTACCCTGCCCCCCCAACCCCCCCCCCCCAAACTATCTGCTAAATGAATGGGCAGAATACAAATTATATAATAGGTAAGTTATTTAGTTATGCCACAAATAAATGTTAAACATTTTTATTATAAACATGAATGGTATAAGAAATTACATAACACATTTGGAGAAACACTGGATTAGACGACTTTATCCTGAATTGCTACTTAGTTCAGTCAGGAAAGTTGTAGCTTTCCAGGTTGTTTCTCTTATTAGAATATTAAGGAGCAAAGAACATAATGTGACAGATTCCTTATTAATTTGTATACCATTTAATTTATTTTAATATTATTCATTTACCACCAAATGCACCACAATATTTTTCTTGGGCCAGGTTGGACTGGGAAAAAACAAAACAAAAGAAAACAAAAAACAAAACACCAAACCTGTGGATTGTGCTTCCTCAACACCATGCCCATTTTTCTGTGGAACTGTAACCTAGGGAGTTGCCAAATTGTCCAAATATATTTTAACTAGTAGTGACCTTTGGACTAATTGCATAAGAGCTGATTCCTTTTCACCCAAAGAAGCTTGAACATATCAGACTTTATATTCTTATTCATTTCTGCTACTGCACTCAGGCCATGCAATTATGATGTATCTGGAAGTTCAGAAAATCCCTACCCAGTTCCAAGAGCAAGTTGAATAGCTCAAAGACATATACTTGTCTGTCCAGATTAATCTTAGCACCTCATTTTGATGGGATGGCTATGGAAGTCAGTTTGGATTTTGAGAGTGTTTAATGATCACGAGGCCTCAATCTTTTTTTTTCATAGTTAGGTATTTTTATAATATGTAAAATTAAATGTTGCTATAAAGGGAATTTTTATACTTTGTCTTTACTTTTTTACTGTTGCTTCCTTATTGCATTGTTTCTGCCTACAGGAATGACTGGTTTACCTGAGGTGAATATAGATGATGACCATAGGTGCAGTTGTGTGTTAGGTGGGAGGGGATAGAAAGTCACTTGTTTTCAACAGAAAGCCCTGGATAGTTTAACAAAGAAGGAGAGGTAAATTTAAGTAAGTAAAATTTAAGAACCTTGTTACCTCGACATTTTCTTTAATATCTTTGTAAACCCTAATTAACAATGACTCCTGCTGCATGAATAATAGAGAATAATAAATCTTTTTTTAGTACAACTACTGGAATTATTCAATTTTGTTATGTGATTTTTGTGTATTATATCTGAGGTGGTTTCTTAATTTTTAAAAATACTGTTCTGAAATCAGTTATGATTCTTACACAGCACGTTTTCCCTCTTTTGTTTTAGGTGAAAAAGCCAGTTACGATTCTTACAGAGCACATATTTTCCCTCCTTTTTTTGATGTGAAAAAGCCAGTTAAAAAGAACAGACAGTAAATGAGAAACTTAAATGAATATTTTGTTGTAAAGGAACACTAGTCCCAGCTCCCCCCCTTGACAACTTTGTGACCCTTCCCTTCTCTGGATCTTACTTTCCTTTTCTGTAAAACGAGAAGGATAGACTACATGTTCTCAGTGATCCCTTTTAGTTTTAATGCTTTGCAGTTCTGTATATTTAGAAATGAAGTAGAAAACAATGCAATACAGTAATTAACTTTATGCTTCCTGAAGACAGGCCCATTTTTTGGTAAAAAAAAATGCACTCTGTATTATTAGTTCTCAAGGGACTGTAAGAAAATCACAGTGGAAAAAAGATGATAGAGAGAGACTTAAAACAGTGGAAGTATTGAATAAAGCAACAGAAAGACAAGTTAAAGTCAGTGAAAATTAGTTTATTTTCTACCAAGCTTTAATTGTTCTGACATTCAGTTTCTTTTATTCTAGAGAAGAGGCTTGTTAAAAATGTTTTTTTCTCGCAAGTTCTGTAACATGATATTTGAGGAGATACAAGAGTTATAATAGTTTATAATATAAACTGCATTACCATAAAAAAAAAATCCCAAACCGACCACGGTCATCCTTAAATGCACACAGCCTAGCAGGATTGTACAATCCCACAGAACAAACATTTAGTTAGTGGTTGATGCAGGCAATGCACTGTGCTATCCTGCCAAAGGCAATAGAAATGCAGGCAAGACATCTCTCTTGCCCTCAAGCCCTTAGAGTCTAGCAGATAAAGAACACCAGAAAAATCTCCTGGTAGCCAGAGTGCAAAGAATGTGAGTAGATGAGCAGAATTAGTAGCAGAATTGTGGTTGCTTAAATACTGCGTATGAAAGTTGATTGTATTGTTTTTTTCTTCTTCTTATTGAACGAACAGTGTACAGGTCTCAGTGATTCAGGGTAATTCCTGCTCACTAAAATGGTCTGTAGAGTTCCCTTCTAAAACAAGATTTGGGTCAGTCTACCTGACGTGTTGGTATTAGTTTATCTGTGGCAGTAGGCCTCGAGAGACCCCTAGAACACACAATAAAAAGGTGAGCAGCACCTTTTTGTGTGTGTGTAACCTCTCAAAGTGAAGTGTAGGCCTTGCTGAGCTGATACCATTTGTTTGCATACCATTTGCAGTAACCTGAATGACTGGTTATTCTGGTTGGGAGAAAATAGCACTGACACCATGTGATTCTGGCAAAGTAAACCACATTGGAACTTGGCCTTTGAATACCCAAGGGGCTGGCAGCAATCTCAGGGCTTGGCTGGGAGCCCCATTGAGCTCACTAGGAATCAGTTGACTGCTGAGCTGGACAAGCTGCCCTAGTTTTTTGACAAGCTCTGTCTAAAAGAATGATGGGCAATTTGCCATTAGTCTTCTTTACTCGAGTTGCTAAAGATTAACTCTTTAGCTACAATGCATCAATCTCATATTTTGTTATTGATTGTTACATAGTCAGATGACATCTTGGATGGAAGGCTTCATTCTTTCCCTTTACCTTGGACAAGTCACTTAACTTCTGTGCCTCAATTCCCTTATCTGTACAATGAGAGCATTGGACTTGATGGATTGTGCTCTAAGTCTTTGAACCTATGACCCTCCCCACTCTGACTTTCTTTCTTGAGATGCTAACATCAAACACAAAGGGAAAAATAAGTATATTCATCACTCTTTATGCATTTCAGGGGAATGCTAGTAAGTGTGTTTTTCTTTGAAGTTTTGGGTTTTTTTTCCTTAATAAATTGTTGTCACCTTCTAATTTTGTGAATTGTGAAATGCTATGTATTAGCAATCCATGGAAATATATATCATAAGAATAATTCAGTTTAGTAGCTTACATTTATTAGGTCCTTCTTGTGAATAAAATGTCTGCATCCTGATTCTTGAAGAGATAGAAAATTTAGATAACACATGGCCCTCTAGTCCTTATGGAGTGTATGGTCTTATCAGGAGATGTATTGTGTAAACAGGTAATGAGAATTCCAAATAATATAAATATGTTAGGTACCAAAAAAATTGTGAAATTCCAGGAAGGAAAATAGACAATGAGAGATTTAAATCAGAGAAAGTGGTATTTCAGTTGGATTTTAAAGGATGGGTAGGAATTCAATAGGTGAAATGGGGTGGGAATATTCACGGTAAACTTTGTGAGCAAAGGGTATGGAAATAGGAAAGCAAACAGGGAGTATTCAGAGGACAGATTAGTTGGAGCATTGAGGATGTGGACAGGAATTTTAAATCTGAAATTGTAGCTTGGCATAAAATCATAGAGAACCTTGAATGAAAGGCAAGGAAGTTTGGATATCACTCAGTAGCCATTAGGGAGCTACCAAAGATTTTTGAGGAGAGGGATGACATGAGCTTGTAGTCCACTAAACCCCACATATCTTTTTTTCTTTTTCTTTTTTTTCACATGGTCAGTCTGATAGTGGTAAGGAGCATGGATAAGGTAGGAGAGAAAGTAGAAGCCAGATGATCTATTAGGAGGCTATTGCAGTAATCCAGGGGGCAGATGAGGAGGACATATAGGCTGGTGGCAGTGGGAATAGAAGATTCAGCCTTATTCATTATTGACAACAAAACTAAAAGTATTACATAAATGTAAGGCATTGTTATTATTATTATTATTATTATTATTATTATTATTATTATTATTATTAGCTTTGAATATTCTTTCTAGTAAAACTATGACCACACATAGTATTTTGAATGAAAAGGATTAATTTAAATAGGTCAGGGTTATTATCAAATTCCAGAAGAATAAATTGTCAGGAATAAAGCTTACTTCCCAATTTACTTATCTAGTTAGTTTTAATTGGAAATAGTGGTAATGCAATAGCATTTTTCTTCTACTAGGTAGAAAAAATAATTAAAATTGAATGTTGTTGAAGAATGAGTAAAGTAGACCCTTTAAATGTCCTGAGTACCAATAGAGAGATAAATTGTCATGTTTAATCTTGTTTGATGTTTGAATTTTTTTCTAAGACATGGCCTTATACCTGAGGTCTAAGACATCAAGAGTGTCTGTGATTGCTTGAAGTTTCAGAAATAGACTGTGACAATATGAAATCAAGGATCTAGTAAGATTATTCAAGATTGTTTCTTAAAACCAAATTTAGTAAGTGACGTCATTATATGCTTCTCAACATTGGGTGTAGAGGAAGATGTGTTTGATTAAATTTTTCAGGTGGAAATCTTAGGAACAAGATTGGAGATTTTCTCTGAATCTTAGCTTGAGCAGAAGCTTTTTTGATTAGACTTTTCCTCTTGTCTTTCCCTTCAACCCTCAACCTCTAAGAAAAAAAACAGGCCATGTTTGAGGTGCTGTGAGATCCCATTTTAAGTTTTGGAAACTTAGTTTAATATTCCTTTTACATTTTAAAGCTACTTGTCATTAGGAATTCAAGGTCAAATAGCAATCTGAGAACTTTTTTTTTTTATAAAGCAAGAAAGCAAAGAACTTATTATATTGCATACTTTCTTTAAAATGTATACTTTAAAATTTATTCTCCTCCTTCTCCATTCCATCCCCTCTACTCCAGCTGATGCAATTCTAGCTAAGACTTTTCGGATCTCAAAACCTTTCAGATAAAAAACGAACAGACATTATGATAGAAAGATATTGGTGAAATTTTAGTTTGGCTGGCCAACCTGAGCAATAGAAATAAGAAAAATGAGCTCAAAGATTTGAAGTGTATGAATGATTTCAGAAATTCCACACACACACTTTTCCTAGGTAATATTTTTTTTTTTTTTTGAGGAGGGGGCTGGGTGCTGTGAAGAGGCACAAGATTTTTGGCATTCTTGTTGATGTTTATGAATAGGGAAAAGGATAATATCTCTCTATTCCTATGTAGATCTGAAATTAAACAGGATCATTGTACCCTCTTGCCTGGGCATGAGACTCTTTAAAGGAATGTGGTGTGAGAGGATTGAGAGCCCTCTTGTAGGGTGAATTATTCAACTTGCCTGTGCCTCTCTAAAAGCCTATATCTATAGAAACAGAGGTTTCTGAAACTGATAACAAATAGACTCAAGAAGTGTTTAGAATAATCTGTGGATAATGGGGGGAGCTATATTCTTAACCTTTTGGGGTTAAAAATAAAGCAGAAAATCCACAATACCTACTGTTTTATTATTTACTAAGTATTTGCTGAAACATTGATTAATTTTATCCTGAAATTAGAACCTCAAAGTTGGAAGGGACTTCAGAGCTTGTACATGAACAGCAATATCTTCTTTTTTCCTTCCACTTAATAGTATTTTATTTTTTCCAATTACATGTAAAGAAGTTTTCTACATTCATTTTAATAAGATTTTTGAGTTCCAAATTTTTTTCTCTTCTTCCCTCTCTTCCCCCTTCGCTAAGACAGCAAGCAATCTGATATAGGTTATTCATGTACAATCATGTTAAACATATTTCTACATTAGTCATGTTGTGAAAGAAGGATCAGAACAAAAGGGAAAAACCACGAGAAAGAAAAAAAAATAGAAAAAATGTAAGTAGTGTGCTTTGATTTGCATTCAGACTCCATAGTTCTTTCTCTGGATGTGGATAACATTTTCCTTCATGAGTCTTTTGTAATTGCCTTGGATCATTGGATTGCTGAGAAGAGCTAAGGCTATCATAACTGATCATTGCACAGTGTTGCAAACAGCAAAATCTTCTACACCATTTCCAACAAATAGTTATCCAGGCCTCTAGTAATGGGGAATTCCTGGCCATTTGAGGCAGCTTATTTTAGGATCATAGGCTAAGAGCTGGAAAGGACCTTAGAGGCCATGAAAGTTCAATTCCATCATTTTACAGGTGAGGAAGCTGAGGCTGAGAAAAGTTAAGTGAATTTCTCAGGGTTACACAGCTAGTAAATTTTTGAGTCCAGATTTTCACATAAGCCTTTTTGACACTAAGTCTAGCACTCTCTCTACTACACTGCCTAGCGGCTGCAGTTTAGGGCACCACAAATTGTTATTAGGAAATTGATTAACTATATCAATCTAAAATCTGCCTTCCTACAACTGTTATCCATTCCTTGTAATTTCTGTAGGTTAGACCAAGTAAACTAACCCGTAATCACTCTCCCATATATATAACAGACAGCCCTTCAAATACTCAAAAGTATCTGTGATATCTCTGACTGTTTTTTGTCTCCAGGCTAAATGCCTCCTGTTACCCCAATTATATTTACCCTCCTCCAGACACTGTCCAGCTTATCAATGGATTCCCCAAAACATGGCCTCCAGGACTGAACACTGAACACCTGATTTGGACTAACTAAGGCAGGGAGAGTACAGTGGCCTCTCATGTTCTGGGTACTGTGACCTCATCAATGCAGCCTAAGGTTGTGTTATCCTCTTTTCCCCCCCCCCACCATGTTGCATTGTTGGTTTACGGAACTTACCACTGATTGAAACCCTCAGCGCTCACTCTCTCTCTCTCTCTCTCTCTCTCTCTCTCTCTCTCTCTCTCTCTCTTCTCCCTCCCTCCCTCTCTCTCCTCTCCTTCTTTCCCTACCTCTCTCCCTCCCCCCTCTTTCCTCCTCCCTTCTTCATCCCCCTCCCCTCCATTCATCCCCCTCCCCTCCTTTCATTTCTCCCTCCATCTTTCCCTCTCTTTTTCCTCCCTTTCTTTCTCTTATTCCTATGTACTATGGACAGCCATTTGCTAAGATAATCTTTCTTCCCAACCCTCCCCTCAACATAAAGAAATGAAAGATCAGAGAAGTTAAGGAGATTACTCAGAACAGGCAGGCTTGGGTTTCCTTATTCCATTGCTTTTTCCACTATTCCACCTTCCTTCCATGCTTTCTGCCATTGTCCCTTGGTATCCTCTATCAGAGGTAGACTTTGGGACTTGATATAGTATAGGTTTGGTCTGTTTATTTTTTTTTAAATTTTCTTGTTACACGCAGTGTAGAATGCAGAACTGATCCTGTTTGGCCATGACTACTCAGCTGAGGATATAGCTACAAATTCTGGATGCGTAATTTTCTATCATGGATACAGGAAATAGCAGCTACCCTTCTCCTATACACCAAGTGGCATTAAAACAAATGTGATTTTTTTTTTGGTTCACTTTCACTATTGCCAGTGTAGCCTGCGGACATGACATCTTCAGAAGAAACTGAATAATGTGACTGATCTATACTAACAAGGGTAGCCTCATGGATTTGCTACTTAACTCAGCTGTGATAAGACAGAGAGAGAAAGAGAGAGAGAGAGAGAGAGAGAGAGAGAGAGAGAGAGAGAGAGAGAGAGAGAGAGAGAGAGAGAGAGAGAGAGAGAGAGAGAGAAATCACTGAAAGTTTGGCAAAGAATGTCAGTGCTTATGGCTCTTACAATTTTTTACTTTTATTTTTGTTTTATGTTTATTTTATTATTGGTCATTAATATGTGTGAAATTTAGCAGAGATGTAGAAAATTATGTTTGAAATGGTAATTTGAGTTACAGTGTTAGACTTAGCTAGAAGTTAGGCTTGTCTCTGAGGTGACATTAAGGCACAGAGGTGCCTCAATTTGTTTTACCGACATGCTGCCCAGCAGGACTGTGCCTGGCTTTTGCTCCATAACTCTTACCTTTGGAAACAATGAACAGAGTGACATTTATTGTATGACTGACACATTTTCCTGTGGGAAACTGAGTAGGATTCTACTACAAGTCAGGCATTTGAAAGCCAGGATGGCAGATTATATTCTAGTATGGGACATTGACTCACCATGTATTCCTGGATGACTCTTGAAAGACCTCTTGTACTCAGTTTTACCTGTCTGTAAAATGGTGTAATACAGTTAGGCTTCTGGGAGATTAATTAGTCTGTTCATAAAATTGTATGCACTGGGCATCACACCAGAGTATCTTAAAAGTATTTCATCACTTAATTGAGGACTATCTGAGCACCGTTTACCATGATATTTCATTAGTGGTTTTATGAGGACCACACATGCACAGAAATATTTGCCCTCTTATGCAGGCCTCTTAGTGACATCTAATAATGGGATTTAGAATACATACCAGGGGTATGTTTGTGGGGTGGGGAGAGGGGAGGAATGGAAATGAGGACAGAGAGAGAGAGAGAGAGAGAGAGAGAGAGAGAGAGAGAGAGAGAGAGAGAGAGAGAGATATTTTTTTTAAAGAGAAATTGGAAGCTTAGTTTATCCCCTGAGAAATTTCACAATGATTTTCCCTTCAGTATTTGATAGTAGGATAGTGCTACATCACAAAAATGATGAAGAGGCATCTTGGCATGGTAGACAGAGAACTGGCCTAGGAACTAGAAATACCTGGGTTCAAATTGCATCTCTGATGTACACTGTTTGTGTGATTCTGAGCAATTCACTTAACCTCTCAGTGATCTAGGCTATACTATTTACATTGTAGAGAAGATGACAGACCTGCATTGAGAGAAATTTCCTCTCTAGGAGCTCCCTACACCACTGGACTCATAGGTCTGGTTACTGCCCCAAGCCCCAAGATGATGAAATAAATCATCAATTTGAACGCAAAATATTTTGAACAGTTTTGTCAAACTTGACTTTGTATTAGTAAAATTCCAAGGGTAAGTATGAAGTGTAGCTAGTAGACAGAAGGGGTAATTGGTCTAGGCAGATGGTGTTTTTCTTTCTGAGGGAAAGACTGAATTGAATTTTTTTCTGTGGGGCATTATGGTGATGATGAAGATTAACATTATCTATGAAGCTTATTTTGGGTATTTCTATCATACTACAGTCATATTTTTTCCAAATTTAATTTAACTCAACAAATATTTATTAAGCACCTATTATATGCATTAATGATATGAAGATAAAGTAAAATAGTCTTAGCCTTCATGGTGTTTATAATTTTGAAACTGTAGCTTAAGGGTTATATTGTTTTAAAATTTCTCTTTAGGTCATTGATGCAAAATATACTGACTCCTGTAAAATCTTTTAATGTTCCTATTTGCAGTATATGCTTAACTTTTTTGTTAATTTTAAAATGGCCTGCACACTCTTTTCCAAGCTGATGAATGATTATTCCATTACTATTGTCCAATTCATTTGTAAATTGTTGCTTTGTAATTATATATCCTCATAATAAGAAAAATGATTTAAATTGGAAAAGAAAAAAAATCTAATGGTTTTTTTTTTAAAAAAAAATCAGTTATTCCCTTTTTATAGGCAATGTAGTATAGTTGAAAGTGTCCCAGGTTTGGAGTGAGATAACTAGGGTTCAGACCCCAGCTCTGCCACATGCTAGTTGTCTGGTCTTGGGCAACTCACTTAACCTTCTGAACTTCGGTTTCCTCATTTGTAGAAAGACAGGTTTGGACAGGATGACCTCCAAAGGCCCTTTCTGTTCTAGATCTATGATTCTATGAAGTATAAGATGGGTATGTGGAACTACATAAAAGACATGAATAATAGCAATTCCTGAAAATATTTTCATATAATTGCTACATTCTTGTAAATTTGTTTTCATGTACAATTCAGGAGAATTATTGCATATTATCTTCTAGAATTACAATATAAAAAATGAATTGTATATCTCTTTTTTGCATTATTAATTTTTAAACAATGCAGAGAAAACCATAAATTTCTAAGAAACCAATCATATTTAGTTTCTTTACCATTATCACA
The DNA here is from genome assembly GCF_003287225.1 of Phascolarctos cinereus. Classification (NCBI taxonomy): domain Eukaryota; kingdom Metazoa; phylum Chordata; class Mammalia; order Diprotodontia; family Phascolarctidae; genus Phascolarctos; species Phascolarctos cinereus. The sequence continues at coordinate 109,801,058 of NW_027555847.1, forward strand.
TCAAAACGCCTCTGTGCTCTCAAATTCACTAGTTCAAGCTTCATTTTTGACTTTTAGATGCCTGAGGTTTATTTTAGAATTTTGGAAATATATAATTTTGTTTTTAGATTTTTGGAAGTTTCATTGGTTATCTTTTTTCTCTTTGTAGGACTTAAAAAGCCTAAAGTCTCTAGAAATTTATATTGTTATTAACTCAAAAATATACAAATCGAAAGTGCTATGTTTAAAAATGTAGTAGACCTGATAGCCAAAAGTGTTCACAAACTTACTTATATTGGCTGCTTTTTGACATCACAACTGAAATTGTTTCAAGGTGTTGTCCCTTGCATGCTATATGAATGACTATAGTCTAATGCAGATTCATCTTCGTGTATTTAGATGTGATAAAGCTTCTGTGTTCCAAACATGCATAGTTCATTTGAAATGCATAGGCATATGTTTAGAACAAGAGTATATTTTCAGGGCATATATATTCATTAGTACATGTGTAAAGGTATGTTTCCAATAACAGCCCTTTCAGTATTTTTTCAGAACTTTCTCCACTTTCCATCTTGCTTTAATTGGACCATTGGCTTGAACTCCTTAAAAACCATTCCTGTGTATCAAGGGTACATTGTCATGTCTTTGATTCATATAGAATAATTGCTTTGTTGATCATATACCCATGCATGATAAGAGATGCATCAGAAGAAATCTGGTACAGAAGTATAAATAATACTTATCTTTAAGCCAGCATCTGTCATCTGCTTCAGCAGACAGTGTTTTCTTTCATTCCAGCACAAAAAGAGCTGAAAGATTTATGGAGCAGCTTTGTTTGTGCTCTGTGATGCTTAATCAATTTTTATTAAATTCTAAATTAAAACTTGGCTTTCAGTGCAGATTTCCCCCTCCCCTCTTCCCCGTTCAGTAGATATCTCTGATGTATAGACCAAGGAAAGAGGTCATGATGGCCTGGAAAGGTTATGCACAGGTGGAACAGTGTCTGATCTATGCTTCTTCAACCTAGGCTTTTCTGGATAACTTTTTAAAAAAGCAACTTTATTGAAGTCAATTAGTTTCTTGTTGATTTACATAGCAGATTGCAATTAAAACTGAACCTTAGTTTCTTTAGACTTTTAGAAATCCTCCCATCTTCCTTTGATGGAGTTGGTTGCAATTTGTTTTGAAATAATGGCATTCACATTCTTTTGTAACCTTGACTTTGATTGTAGAGAAACTTTATAAACTACTTAAAGATGAGTGCAGGTAGCATCATATTCCTTTTGCTCTGGGAATGGTTTAACAAACCCACCCTATCTTTCTTAAGTTGACTGACTTGCTATTTCAAAGAATTCCAAATTGAAGTTCTAAGTAGTGTAGGTTTAATATCTTGGGGATCTGATTGCATGGAGGCATGGGCTTTGTGACCTCTTTGTGATGGCTTTACTTAACAGGTTCTTCATTTGGAATTGTTCTGTGCTTTCATACCAAGTCCTTTGATTGAATGCCAGCATATGTTAGGAGGCCTGGTCAGAAAGACTCATGGGAAAACCTTAAAAGAGAGCAGCCTCCCTTCACTGTTAGTCTAATAAGTGTAAAAGAGTAGGAGAGTTAGAAAGAGTCAAGTTGAACCCCTTAAAGATTTGTATTTAAGAAAACTATGAAATTTAGAAGACTTTGCTAGCATGGGGGATATATGTGTATGTATGTATATATGTGTGTATATATATATATCGTCATCTAACAGTGATAGTTTGGTTTTTCTGGATTTGCTTGTTCTTACATCTGGTACGCAGCAGACTAACCTGTATATATTACTCATTTTGAAACATATGTTTGTGGGCACTGATCCAAAAGTAACTTATGTAGCTCCATTTCTAGGTGTAAGGTTTGTTGAAGAATAGAGAGGGGAAAATCTATGGAAAATGTCATTAATTATTGTTTATTTTCAAAGAAATCTGGCAAGCTGTAAACTTAAGATGCAAGTATCTGTTGTCAAAGGCTGCAGTGTGCTTTTGGAAGCTTTGACTAACACAACAACTTATTCCAGAGTTAGTTTCATATTTATCTGGGTGATAAAGGCTATATAAAGTTATAAATATATTTCTCTATATATCTATATCTATCTGTGTATCTATGTATGTTTAGGGCAGCTAGGTGACACAGTGCGTAGAGTGCTAGGCTTGGTATCTTCCTGAGTTCAAATCTGGTGTCAGATACCTACTAGCTGTGTGACCCTGGGCAAGTCACTCAACCATGTTTGCCTCAGTTTCCTCATCTGTAAAATGAACTAGAGAAGGCCATGTTAAACCACTCTAGTATCTTTGCCAAAAAAACAAACAAACAAACAAAAACCAAATGTGGTCATGAAGAGTTGGAAAATGACTGAAAAACGACTGAACAACAACACCATAACATAGACATGTTTACCTAGGTCCTAGGGCATCGACCTAGTAGGAGGTAAGGTCAGAGAGCATGGACCCTGAACATAGTAGGCTGTCAATAAATGTGATGAGTGAATGAATAAAGATATGCTTGAATTCTAGATCATGGAATAAACTAATAGACTGTGTGGAACTATCATGAGGTAGCAATTTAAGGCATCTGACTCTAGCCTAGAAACTGTCAACTGTCAATTTATTACTGAGTCCTTTGACCTCCTGTTTGCCTAAAAAATACAGTTGTTACCTAAGGGCATTCTTGACAGGTATCCTTCGTCTTCAGTTTCAGGAACTACTGCAGATTCAGAAATGCCCTTTGGAATTGTAATGAGCGGGAAAGAAACCCTCAACTGAGAAATGAAGATAACATGCTGAACTTGATATACAAGCAAGTTTTAATGATATGGTTTAACTGACTTCTGGCTTCATAAACTCAGAACTCTGTTATACTACCACTTGCCAATGTTACTTTCTTGTGATCCTTGCAGCCCACAAAGCTAGAAAGTTTGTGTCTGCTTTGGATGGAGTAAATTGAGAGTAGATGAACTGAGGCTTTGGAGGGATTGCCAAATGAGGTGGTGATGATGGCTGAAGAGACTTGGAGTTAGGGAGTGCTTTCTGGCAGAAGCACGGCACAGACTGTATCATGCTTTTGACCATGGCGCTTTGGACACACTGCCAAGTGTGTGTAATGAGATAGTGCTGTTACTATCCTTTGCTTTTAACTTTACTTTTGCATACAGTAAATTACTCTTGTTTTATAAACTGTGCTGCATACTTTTTTTTGGTACTTACATAAACAAATGAAATTGTTGAATTTCTGGATAAAGTTTGAAGCAGTCTCATGTTGGTTCCTCTTTATGCTCTATGTTAAGTGCTGAATAGTAAAATCTCTTTCACACCATTTATAATGGGATGCACATTTGGAAGGCAATTTAAATTCTTTTGGCTCCATTACCATATGGTTTAAAATCGAAGCATTATACATTTTGGAGTAGAGAAGAATAGGTAAGAAATTACCTCACTGAGGTACATGAAAGTATATAAAAGAGAATAATATGGTCTTTATTTAAAAAAAGAGAAATATCATGTGTATTAGTGTTTATATAGCAACCTTTTCAGGAATATTTCCCAACTTTAGGTTTAAATCTACTAAAAGAAATAATACTAATGGAATATGTACAAACTGTCCCTAAAGGATATACCAAGAGCTTTCATGTACCCAGTTTGTGTATATAATAAAACGCTGGAACATTGCCAAGATGTTATTTGAGATATTGGCAGAATAATATAGACTCATTACCTTTGCTTTCAGATGCCATTTAGAATTGAACGACAACACTACATTTTAGTTAATATTGGACTGCTGCAGTAATATTTCATTACATTCATATATCATAACTTTTTCAGCCATTGCCTCAATATTATATTTCTATCATGATTTTACTTGTTTTATTTTTGATGATTTTAAAATGCTTCCCACAATACTCTTTATTTGTCTATATTCCTATGCTGCAAAAGTAATGTGTTACTGATTCTCCCTCTTTCCTTTCGCCTTCTTCCCTCCTTTCCTCTTGCTTACTCCCTGATATCCTGCTGGGTGACATCCTGTACTCATAATGCTGCAGATCTCTTTGGGTAAATGATAGAGGATTATTTTTCTCCTCTTTGTAAGAAAACACCCAGTTAGGGTTTCCTAAATTTTTATGGAACACATCAGTGAGAGATTTTGCATAGCCTAATGCAAATCTTCCTTTTCCCACAATAAATGATGCGTTGATACAGGAAACAATGCCTGGTTTTGTTACTGTTTATCTTTTGATAGGATGCACTGCAATCACCTCCATAACTTGGTAGCTGGTCTTCTTTGCAAGTTGCTGTGGTTAAAAGCAATCATCACCAGGTAGCCAACTTTTAGGTTCTACCTTGGTAGATAGCATGTCCTGCCCGGAGCTTGGGCTCTACTTGTGCGGTCTTTGAGAACCAAGGGTCAACTCCAAACCACTGTAGGAACTGGAGGATTAATTTAGTGGTGGGTAAGGAACTATAATAGCTTTTAAATAACTTAAGTTCTATTTTGGGAGAGGTGATGCTGTAGTAGAAGCATGAGAGCCTTTTGCCAGCTTTTTTCTGGGGAGGTTACATAACAAATAAAGGGCTAGAGATTAGGAGGGAAGGAAGGAGGAAGTGAAGGAGAGGTAGGGAAGTAGAGTAGGAGAGAGAGAGAATGAAAGAGATTGAGAGGAGAGGAAGAGATAGAGAAAGAGAGGGAGGGAAGGAGAGCAAGAGAAAGAAACACAGAGAGAAGGAATCAGAGGAAGGGAAGAGGCAGAATGAGAGATAGAGAGAGAGAGAGAGAGAGAGACAGAGAGTTCTTGTGTAAAAAACAAACTCATATTTGTAACTTGGAGTTAGTGGTCTGTGAAGCTGTGTTACTGTTTATCTGTACTTTCTGTGTGTGTGCGCCGCAAGAGACGTGAAGAACAGATAGTCAGTTCCAAAGATTCTGAGTTCCAAAGCACTGACTCATGAGTCTACAATGAAATACTAGGATACAGCTATTTCCTACCTTTGTTTGGAAATGAACTGATTGGACCTGGCGGATGTAAGCCCTCAGCTGCTGGGCTTCACAGAAGGAAATGCTTTTGGTCTTTATTGGGTACTGAATACTGTTTAGTAACGTATTTGTATTTGACATGGATCAACCACTACATAAAATGCTTCACTGGATACATGAACCCTTTCAGCCCCTGTGCATGCACGACTTTCTGTACCTGCCTAGATGGGAACATGTATCCACACGGACCATTTTATGTGCCTTCCCCCCCCCCCATATTTAGCCATTGGAAGTTAACCTCTTCACCACAGTCAGTTTATTAATGCTAGCTCAAAGACTCCCAGATTGAAAAGGACCTAAAGATCTCTCATTCTAACTTCTCCCTTTGCAAAAGAGGTAACTGAGTAACAGAGAAGTTCAGGGAATTCCCTCTGGTCATGCAGATAGTAAGCAGCAGAGCTAGAATGTGAGCCTATATTCTCTGACTCCAAACTAAGCTCTCTTTTCCTATATCCCACCAACTTGTGATTTCAGAGCTTTCTCTGCACCTTCTTGTGTGCCCTTGGTCAGGCCATTTGGCCTCCTTTGTCGTAAGTTTCTCATCTATTAAATGGGATATAATTTTATGTGTGCCATGAATTACATTGCTAATAACTATGGTATCCATTTTGAGATACTTGGAAAATAAGTACCTAAATGGGAATAATCCCATTATTCAGTATATTTCTCTATAATGATGTTAAATCACGAGTAGCATAAATAGTTGTCATAGAAAATGAAGTTCAAATGCAGTCCACTAGACATTTATTAAGTTCTTCCCATGTGCAGAGCACTATGCTAGGCACTGGGGGCATTACAAAGTCTAGATAAAGTATAGTCCTTGCCATTTTGTAGCTTAAGAGGCTCATAGGGTGTTGATACATACACAGATAACCATAATAGTATACAATTTAATAGTCCATCATGGTAAGAGCATTAAGTGAAAAACAAGGAACTGTGATGTCTGAGGGAAAAGACTTACCATTGGGAGGCATGGGAGGGATTTCATGGTGGAAGTATCATTTGAACTGAGTTTCAAAGGAGGGGAAGGAATTTAGCAGAGGGAGAATATTCCAAGTAATAGTTAGCGAGAAAGGGCATAGCTATAAAGGGCTACAGAGAGCAGTTCAGTTTGCTTGGAATGGAGAGTTCATGGTGGGGACTGAGGGGGGAAGAATGCTAGAATGGTAGAGTGGGACTCTCTCTTGAAGGCATTGAGCCAGAAAGACTAATAGCTCATTTTAACATAGTACTTCGTTGTTCATAAAGTGTTTTTCTCACAATAACCATCTGAGACAGATAGTGCAAATATTATTTTCTCCACTTGACAGATGAGGACACTGAGACTCAGAGAAAATTACTTTCCGAAGGTTATACTGCTAATAAGTAGCAGGGGTAGGTCTTCTGACTCCTAAGTCCAAATCTTTTTTTTGCTCCACCATGTGGGGAATAGTTGTGTCATATATATTCATATTCTAGATACCACCTGAACTATTCATATCTAGCAATTTCTTAAAGACACAAGATTTTTTAAAGATGGTGACTATGATGTTATCTATATGTCATATGGGAATGAGTGGAGGGATTCTTGAAGCTTGAAAAGGATAATTGTTAGTAAAATAGTAGCAAAACAAGATGATGCTTAGAAAAGAAAGACACCCCCAAAATGAAAATTTCAAACTTCCAAAACTATTCCAATTTGTGATTGTCAGTTCTCGGGTCTGTTTCTCTTCATACAAATAATCTTTCCAGACTCTTAATAAATACGGCTTTTACCTTTTATTTATTAATGATGGAAACAATTATTCTTATGTTTATGCAGTTCACAATTTTGCAGTTTAGTTTGTGTGGGTTAGTGGCCCTACTGTTCGACTCGGAGGCAAATCTGTGCTAGTAGGGTACCATATGTACAAGTATTTTTAAAAATAGTGTTCTGTTGGCGTTTGCCACTGGTGTTAGGGGAAGAAGAGGAGGGGAAAAATATGAGTATAATTCTGGAAAACCTCCAGAAAGGGGTTAGGGAATAACTTAGGGACAAATGCTCTTGCTTGGAACATAATACCAAAAAGTGGTGTGTATGTATGTGTGTGTGTGTGTGTGTGTGTGTGTGTGTTTTAAAGAAGCCAAAATTAAACACAGTAGATTTTACTGTTTGCTAATCAGCATGTGTTTACTTTCTCTTCCAAAACTGAAGTTGCCAACCAATACATTTCCTACCCAGCACTATGAATCTGTCCAAATAAACATGGGAAGTAGTAAAACAATGACACCACATGAAAATATATCTCATTCATTAAATAGATTCCAAGATATTTTTTGTGGAATTTAACTGCAACAGTGAAATGTGTGTCACATGGGTTCTTTGGCCTATTAAGGAAGCCATTGATTTCTTTCCCCTTGTTGGCCCCAAATGAATCAATATTTTTAAAATGGCAATACAACAGAACTGTTGATCCAGAGTGATGAAAATTGATTTTTTTTTGTATCAACCTCTCCATCCACGTTCCCAGTGGACTGGTGCATTTTGGGTACTGCTTAGCTTTATGTTAATTAGAAGAGTAAGCAGCTTGTAGAATTCAAATAATCAATTTTAATTGCTGTCTCAATCACTAAAGGTTACCAACAGCATCCCTCAAATTGAATTTAAGGAGTGTTTCCTCTGGAGATTACAAACACAAGGGCAAAGAATAGTTATGAAGAAAAGCTTATATTGAACAAATAGCCAACATCAGAGGAACAATAACTAACATTACAGAGACCCTGTGGTTCATGAGGATGCCACTGTACTTTAAAAATTTGTGATATCTCCTAAATGTAATTATACTCTAGTTAAAAATTGGTCTTTAGATACCCACAGCTTCCTTTTTCTGGGTATATCCCCTGCCCCTCCTCCACTCCAGAGATGCTGTGACCCTCCCACAAGTACTTAGTGCCCTCCTAGACAGTACTTAGGGCACTCCTATTATCAAACCTGTGGAAAGGAAATATCAGGTATTTATAGCTCAGGTGAATTTGTCACTCCACTACTTCTGAAAATATCAAGTTTAAGTCTTAGGTGTAATTGTAGAATGAAAGACTGATCTCTACTATGGGAATTTTAAGGATCATGAAACATTGTGGGAAAGGTCTTTGGAGAAAGATGGAGGTAGGGGTATACCAACAGAAGTCCTCTCTGTGATTTTTGAAATCACACTTGGGATAGGTGTGTAATCTAACAATCGATCAAAGAGGCTATATTAATTGTTAACTTTGGGGTATTGTATGTAAAGCACTTTGCAAATTTAAAGGGATAAATAATAATGATAATAATTATTATTGTTATTAGCCACCTACACTATTTATGTGGTAGGCTGACTGGTTGACATACATAGTAACTCAGCTTTGTGCCACTGAGCTGTCAAGTTGATGACGAAAGAGAATAGGTAACATTGACTCTAGAGTCATTACTATCCTGTACTTGAAATTCAGAAACCTCTGAGAGTGAATGTGTCAACTATTCTGTCAACAGCATAAGGCATCAGTTTAGAAGTTAAGGATAATTTTTCTGAATAAACCAACTAACAGCTTATTAGGTTGTGTCAGGAAGAGGACATTACCCACTTTAGTAAAGAGTCACAGAAATTCAGGTTTAATACCTTCTTCTACTTGAGCAAAAGACAGCATTTTGTTGGAGAGCCTTTTCAAAAAAAATCTTTTTTCTAATTAGTTTAACAAAGATGAATAGACACAACCATTTTTAAGTACAAAGAACAAAAATTAAGATTGTTTATGAAGCTGTGAACTTCTTTTCTACATATTGAATACACACACACACACACACACACACACACACACTAAATTTAATACAGTAGGAAAAAAACTGTCCTGCTTATTTATGCCCCCATTCTGAACTCCCTTCTGCTCTATTTCATTTATTTTAAATGTTATTGATACTCTTTTTTTTGCATCACTATCATTCCCCTCATACTTTGCCCTGCCCATAAATGTATGTTTCATTCTATAGCTCTAATCTATTACTTCTCTGCGAAGATGTGGGAAGCATGCTCCATTATCAGTCTAGAAGTCATAATTACTCATGGAATTGTTCAGAGTTCTGAAATTTTAAAAGTTGCTTTCCTTTATATCATTTTGGTCAAAATTGTTCTCCTGATTGTTCCTGGAATATAACAAGTTTTTAATAATTGCTTATTGACTGGCTGATAAGAGTTACCCTACGGGGTAGGGTAAGTGGTTTGCCTGCCGTCACCCTGCTAGGATATGTTAGAAGTGGCACCTCAACCCATGTCTTCTTGACTCCAAAGCTAACCCTCTAACCTTTATACCATGCTGCCACCCATAATCATTTAATTTGACAGAATAAATTCTGGTAAGTGGTTATAAAATGATATGGAAAGTATCTTACTCCTATACATACATGAATAATAACACAATGTGTGTATGTACATAATATATACATACATATATATATACACATACATACATATACATATATGTGTGTGTGTATATATATATGTATATATATATATATATATTCTCTATTATTAATCCATTCACACACGATGTGCACATGAGGATAGAGACTGGAACTGTAGTTTCATTGGCATAGAAATAGAAAGCTGTCTTCAGGGGTAGGAAAACTTCGGTTGAAGTCCCATCCCTAAACACATACTTGCTATATGACCCTGGACAAAGTCACTTAAAATCTCGATGCTCTAATTTAAAACAGCTCTCTAAGACAATAAATTAGAGAAATGCAGACTTGCATTGATAGAGAAAGCCCTTTACTGAGATATATACATAAACATAGAGAATACATGAAGCAAGAGGGGAAAAAAGAAATAGGTGATTTATATATCAGTTCAGTTGGCAAAATAAGGAAGTGGAATTTGTGGTGATGCCTTGTGGCCAAGGCACAGTTTTAATGAGCATATCTGCTTAAAGATAGTAGGATTCTTTCAGAGCTTCCTGGAAAGAACTGGCCTGGTGGTGTGCATCCCACGATCTCATGTAAAGCGTTGGACCTATGGGCAGAGATCTTGGTTTGAAATATTACCCAATGAAATACTACTTTCTATAGTCCCACAGTCCTGCATGAGTATCTTGCTTAGATGTCATCAGTGTTAATAAACAGAAATTTGTTAATCCCTCACTAGTTGTGAATCACTGTTTGTTAAATCTCTCTTTGATGACTTTTGACATGCAGTAATAACAATATTATTAGCTTATATTTCCATTGTGAATTAAGTGCTTTGCTCACCATACCCCTTAGGGTGGACAGTGCAAAGACTTTTTCACATTTTACGAATGCATAGATTTGGACTTATAAAAGCTGAGTAACATGCCCATGGTAACACAGCTAATGTATCAGAGAATTAGACTCCACATCTACCACACAGAAAAGTGTAGGGGACTGAGTGTTTGTTAGGTTTTTGCCAATAGATGAAGTCTCCACATGTTTTGGGGATTATCCTTTGATTTTTGCCACCTCCTCTATACCTTTTTCAAATATTTTATCCTTATTCCTATTCTTATTCCCATGGATCATTTTTTAGTTCCTTTTTAACTCCCCTATTTTTCAGTCTGGAGAGTACATTCTGACATGGCTTAGACAGAGTGCTCCTTAGCAGATCTGACGGTCCCTGCTATGAAGGCCTTTCTTTCTAATCCTGGATTTGATGCTGGTAGTCCATTTAATTTACTCTTATACATCACCCAAAAAGAGTTTAAGAGTCAAACATTGGGATAGGGAAGAATAGGATATTGGTGAGTAACTAACGTTTCTGGCAATCAGTTTCTTGAGACGTAGCAACCTATCATAGGATTGACCCTACATAGATAGGAAGCTAGCTTCAGAGGATGAAAGATAAATCTTTTATTAAGTGGTCTAGTGAAGAGAGTAATGGACTGGGAGTCAGAAAGATCTAAGTTTGAATCCTGCCTCAGACATTTATTAGCTATGGGACCCTGGGCAAATCACAACTTCTGTGGATCTCAGTTTTTTCATTCATAAAATGAAGGGGTTGGCTTCAATGTCAGGGTCCCTTCCAGCTTTAAACATATGTAGCAGGCTTCATGGTAAGCACCAGGGATACAAGCATAAGAAAGCCAGATGGTTCCTGCCTTCAAGAAACTTCCATTCTAACAGGGAAAAAGACAACACAAAAAGGAAGCTGGAAAGGTAGGGCATGGTTTGGAAACAATCACTGTTTGACTGGTGAGAGGCCTGGCTCTGGGCAAGATAAGGTGAAAACTCATCCATCAGATCCCCGAGTGATTCTAGAAGGGCTATGTTCAAAATTCTAGTGGGACAAGAATGAGGAGGATGAGGTTGAGGAAAATGGAATGCCGAAGCATACTGCCTATTTGTGATTACACAAATCACTTAATATCTCAGAGCCCCCAGGCAACTGTATAGGTTATAAATTGCTGAATAGTTGATTAACTACACTGATGAAGGGCTTTCCTCATCAGAAGTTGCCACCACCAATAAAATCACCGCCATCCCCACAACAAAAATCACTAGGGCAGTTAAAACTTGAGTTCAAATATGGCCTGACATTTACTCTCTGTGTGCCCCTGGGCAAGTCCTTTAACCTCTGTTTGCTTCAGTTTCCACATCTGTAAAATGAGAATAATAATAGCACCTCCTTCCCAGGGTTGTTGTGAGAATCAAATGAGATAATAATTCTAAAATGCTTGACACAGTATCTGGTACATAATAGGCACTAGAAAAATCTTAGTTTCTTCTCCTCCTCCTCTTTTTCCCTCTCCTTCCTCTTCCTCCTCTTCCTCTTCCTCCTCCTCCTCCTTTTCCTCTAATGATCTATCATGAGAGAAGTGATAATTAGTAGAGGCTTCTACTAAGGCCATAAAAAATGATGATTTTAGACATTTTAGTGCATTTTATGGAAAACATTTTGATGATATAGCTAACATTGTCTTCACATTTCACTATCTTCAAATCTTAAGAAATAATTTCAAATTAACTAAAATATTGTTGCTCAGGATTTTAGGCTACTTAATCTTTTTTTAATTGGAATATCCATCCTTTTATAATGCTCTGCAAATAGCTTTAAAAGACAGAATGTCTAAAGCAATGGTTCTTGATGCACGCATGCGCGCGAGCGCGCGCGCGTGTGTGTGTGTGTGTGTGTGTGTGTGTGTGATGGACTACTTTGGCAGTTTAGGGAAGCTTATAGACCCCTTCTCAGAATAATATTTTTAAGTGCACAAATTTATATAGAATTACAAAGGAAACCAGCTATATTGAAGCAGATATCAAAATTAAAATAATAATTAATAAAGTAATTAAGTAAGTAAGTAATAAAGTAAGAACCTCTGGTTGTTTCTGAAACTTCAGTCCTCTTTCTTTTAACAAAGTGACACTTCTCTGAAAATTTCGAAGACCATCTTCTGGTTATTAATCTTTGATAAAGATAAATTTCATTTTCAAGTAAATAGTGAAAGGATCATATTCGTTTTAATTTGGATGTCAAATTCATTAAATATCAATACATTTAAATAATTTATTTTTGTATCATATGGTGATATATTGCCAACATTTGTGATTTTTTTTTGAACAACTTTAATAACAGAACCCTTGATAACGAGCCTTTTTTGAATGACTGTCCTTCTTCAAGTAGTTTAGGAAATGCCACAAATGGAGCTTTCTGTTCTTTGACTCAGTCTTCGTGCAAATGGAGTTACTTTTCACTATATCCTGCCAGAACACATGTGTTAGAAGAAGGCAAAAGGCAGAGGTAGGATGTCTTCTTGACCTTGTCTCATGACAAGCATGTCAGTTAGGCAAGAATTGGCAACCTTGAACTTCACTTAAAGGAATTTTGCAATTGTGTTGTGTTGTGTTGTTACTTCATGATGAAATGGTTTTCAAAGGTCAAAAATAGGGGCAAAATTAAAAGAAATATTTATATCCAATAATGCTTGCTCTGTGTTCATGGTTTAGCCTATGACATTATTGCCTTATAAAAATACAGAATTAAAAATTTTTAAAAACATCAATAGATAAAAAGATTACTGCTTTAACTCATATTTTCTGCATATTATAGCATGTGCATTTTTTTAAAAAAATGATGAGTTTTTGATGATTAGTTCTCAATACTTTTCAACCAAAACAAATGAACAAGAAAAAGCAGAAGGGGATTTCCAAATCTCTTATTTTTTTCTTTTTCACTATTTAGTCTTTGTGTTGGTCTTACTTTCCTTTGCAATTTCTCCAGCCCTTTGTAAATTTTAAGAATGTGTTTCAGTGTAGAAATTGGTGATGCCAGCAACTGAATATTGTCTTCAGTGTGGTGGTAAATGATTTAGAAAATAACTGGGGCTACTATAGACTGTTTAATGAGAAGAATGGCAAGCACAGAGTTAAGCAAGTGACCAGTTTATGTTAACTGAACATTCAGTGTTGCAGGATCTCTAATCCCTAAGCAGATGCTTTACTAGGGTCTCGTTATTGTCCAGAAGTGGCTCTTGTATGAGAAAATGCAGCCATGCAGAAACAGTACAAACACTATTGACTTGCCCACCACTGATTACTCATTTTCCCCCCTTTGTGCCCACCAACCTATTTCATTCTTACCTAGGCATGGGGTCATTTTCCTATACCTTTAAATTTGTAGAAAATGCAGTAAATGTGATGTTGAAAAGGTCTTTATTGGTAATAAGTTATGATTCTCTTTGCAATCCCCTAACTTTGTTGTTGTTACTAAAGAAGACCTTGTTTCTCTCACAAAGACTTTCAGCCATATCGTGGCATTTCAGAACCTTTAAGTTGTGTAATACTATATTTTGTGAAGAAGCGGAAAAAAATGAGATTCTTTTTCTTCTTGCTTTTGTTAACCCATTCTTGTTTTAGGCTCCAACAAAAAGGGTTTTTGTTAACTGGAGCTTAAGATCCGCCAGCTTGCAAAGTATTCTGTTTTATGCAAGGGGGATTAAGTTGGCATCTTAGGCAGTTCTCTTGTGTGAACCATTCACGTGTCCTGTCATAAGGTGTATAATTACTGCACTTCACCATCAGCAATCATTCTTCAGTTAAAACCTGTTTTAAACCTCTCATTAATATAAATCATACCAGGAAGGTAGAAAATACACCTTCAAAAAGAACGAAGTGTTAGGGAGTTAATCTGTTCTTTTCATAATAGACGTAGAGTAAATAATTTTCACTTAGGGCTTTTCTTTCCATGCAATCAAAATAGTTTGTGATAAAAGATCTGGTACCAGGGATTGCAGAAACACATAGTGTTTTATTCAAGCTGGATTGGCCTTCCTGTTCCGTGCCAGCTCCATTTTCTCTCTGTCACCCTTGAACACTGAAATGTATAATCCCCCATTCTTTTAAAGTCAACCTCACTGACAAGAGCAACAATAAAAAAAAATTGCAGGAGCAAACCAAAATTATTTTTAGGATTTTCTTTTAATAAACCACCCTGTCATGTTCAGATAGCAGTCTGAAGTTTTTAATGAGTTTCAATGAGAATGATTTTCATTTTTAGGGAATAATTTCATTTGGAAGTAAATTTATTAAGTATTGAATTACTGATTGTAACATGTAAGGTGAAACAGCATGGTGTGGGGAATAGAGAACTGGCCTCAGAATCTGGCTTTAAATTCTACCTCAGACACGTATTGTCTGTGTGACTTTGGGCAAGTCACTTAACCACTTAGGTATTCAGACCATTCTTTAAGACCTTAAATTGTAGAGCAAGTGGAGACCTGCATTGATAAAGGTAATTAATTCCTCATCATGAGCTTCCTGTAAAGGCAAAATCACAGGTCTGGTCTAAAGGAAAAAAAATGTATAATAAAGACAGTTCTCAACTTAGAAATACTTTACTTAGAAGCAAGTGCCACATGTGGTACTCTCCACCATCATAATCCAACTTCCATTTCTACTGCCATGAGCATTGGTGTGAAAAAATTTGGAGTTTTTAAAGACTGTCAGTTCAGAAGTAAAAGGAGAGAACAGTTAGCCAGTAAACATTTATAAAGCACCTGCTATGTATCGTGTATGATGCCGAGTGCTGGGGGTGCAAAAGAGTGGTAGGGGTACAAAAAGAGGCAACAGACAGTTCCTCCCCTCAAGTCACTCACAATCTAAAGAGGAAGCTATTAAAAGTGGGAATAATTTAGGAGAACTTATCCCAAGGGCATACTTCTGATCAGATTTGGCCTGGCAATGGGGTGATTTCCATAACCCAAAATATCTTTTGTTACACATCCTAAATTGTTCCTTAAATTTTTTATAAGGTGGCCTGAAATGCAAGCAACTGGAAATTCATGTGTGTTGATGAACACCTTTAAAAATAATACTGATAAGCATGGAGTCTGGAATACCAGACCATTCACATATTTCTCTAAATTACTTCAATTAGTCAATAACCATTTATTAAACACCTACTATATACCAGGCATTGTTCTAAGCACTAGGGATACAAAAAAAGGGGAGAGGCAAAAACAGTCCCTGTCCTCAAGGAGCCCATCAATTAGATTGCTTTTTTTCTAGCACTTAATTTAGACATCTGAGAGAAAGGGATTTTTGTTTGGTGGGAAAAGATTAAAGAAAAAGGGTTCCAAAGTTAATCTGTTTGGAAAATTAACTTAGTAAAAGCCAGCAAAGGGGTAGGGCTCATCTTTTCTTCCTTTCTCTTCCTCTGTTTTCTCTTCTTTTCTGTTCCTAGAGCTCAGAATCTGGGCTAGTACTATCAGTACTCCTACTGCATTTTGGGTTAAATAGTCTTTGGGAGTTTTGTCTGCTAGCCTAATTACCATTTATAACCTTGCTTCTAGGGATAGATATTTTTTGAGTATGAAACAGGTTGACCTGAATGAACTTTAAAAACATACCCTTGTTTTAAGTTGGCGGCTTCATGCATTTAAATGAAATAAATGCTATTCAGTTTAATGGATACTCTAGGACTGGGGTATCAAACATGCAACCCTTGGGCCACATACAGCCCACAACTCATCAGAGAGCTCCCCAAACCAGATTATATAAATTTATTTGTTTTTAGTTTTCAACATTCCCTTCCGCAAGTTTTTGAGTTCCAAATTTTCACCCCATCTCCCCCCTCCCCCCAACCCAAGATGTCATGCATTCTGAATATCCCTTCCCCTACTCTGTCCTCTCTTCTATCTCTCTCCCCTTCTCTTATCCCCTTCCCCTTCTATTTTCCTGTAGGGCAGGATAGACTTCTGTACCCCATTTCCTATATTTATTTCCCAGTAGCATGTGAAAACATTTTTCTTAAACATATGTTTTTAAAACTTTAGGTTTCAGATTTTCTCTCTTCCTCCCTCCCCACCCACCCTCATTGAAAAGGCAAGCAACTCAATATAAGTTGTACATGTGCAGTTATGCAAAACACGTCCATAGTAGACATGTTGTGAAAAACTAACTCTATTTCCCTTAATCCTATCCTGCCCTCCCATTTATTCTATTCTTTCTTTTGATCCTGTCTCTCCTCAGAAGTATTTACTTCTGATTAACCCCTTTCCCAATCTGCCCTCCTCTCTATCATCCCCCTGCTCTCTTGTCCCCTTTCCCCCTATTTTCCTGTAGGGTAAGACAGATTTCCATACCCAATTGAATGTGTATGTTATTCCCTCCTTAAGCCAAATCCTATGAGAATAAGATTCACTCATTCCCTCTCACCTTCCCCTGTTTCCCCTTCCACTGTAAGAGACTTTTCTGTGTTTTTTTTTGAGATAATTTACCCCATTCTACCTCTCCCTTTCTTCTTCTCCAAATATAATCCTCTCTCATCCCTTCATTTTATTCTCCAGATATGACCCCTTAATCTTCAACTCACCCTGTGCCCTCTATCTATCTATCTATCTATCTACATATACATACATATAATTTTTTCCTCCAACTACCCTGATACTGACAAAGGTCTCATGAGTTATAAATATCATCTTTCCATGCAGGAATGTAAACAGTTCAATCTTAATAAGTCTCTTATGATTTCTCTTTCCTGTTTACCTCTTCATGTTCCACTTGAGTCCTGTATTTGAAAGTCAAATTTTCTATTCAGCTCTGGTCTTTTCATCAGAATGCTTGAAAGTCCTCTATTTCACTGAATGACCATTTTTTCCCCTGAAGGATTATACTCAGTTTTGCTGGGTAGGTGATTCTTGGTTGTAATCCTATCTCCTTTGCCCTCCAAATATTATATTCCATGCCCTACGGTCCTTTAATGTAGAAGCTGCTAAATCTTGTGTTATCCTGATTGTGTTCCACAGTACTTGAACTGTTTCCTTCTGGCAGCTTGTAATATTTTCTCCTTGACCTGGGAACTCTGGAATTTGGCTACAATATTCCTAGGAGTTTTCCTTTGGGGATCTCTTTCAGGAGGAGATCTGTGGATTCTTTCAATTTCTATTTTGCCCTCTGGTTCTACTATATCAGGGCAGTTTTCCTTGATAATTTCTTGAAAGATGATGTCTAGGCTCTTTTTTTGATCATGGCTTTCAGATAGTCCAATAATTTTTAAATTCTCTCTCCTGGATCTATTTTCCAGGTCAGTTGTTTTTCCAATGAGATATTTCACATGTTTTCTAATTTTTCATTCTTTTGGATTTGTTCTACTGTGTCGTGATTTCTCATAAAGTCACTATCTTCCAATTGCTCTATTCTAATTTTTAAGGAAGTATTTTCTTCAGTAAGCTTTTGGACTTCCTTTTCCATCTGGCCAATTTTGCTTTTTAGGGCATTTTTCTCCTCATTGGCTTTTTGGACCTCTTTTGCCATTTGGGTTAGGCTATTTTTTAAGGTGTTATTTTCTTCAGTATTTTTTTGGGTCTCCTTTAGCATCACTCTCAGTTTTTCCTCTACTTCTCTAACTTGCTTCTCAAAATCGTTTTTGAGCTCTTCCATGGCCTGGGACCAATTCATATTTTTCTTGGAGGCTTTGGATGTAGGGGCTTTGACTTTGTTGTCTTCTTCTGGTTGTATATTTTGGTCTTCTTTTTCACCAAAGTAAGATAATATAGTCTGACTCTTTTTGCCTGCTTGCTCATGATCCCGGCCAATTACTTGAGTTTTAAACTCTTTGTTAAGGTACAATCTGCTTCCAATGTGGAGAATGTACTGTCCCAAGCTTCGGGGTTTGTACAGCTGTTTTCAGAGATACTTGTAGGGACCTGTAAATTTTCAGTTCTTCCAAGGTGGTATGATAAGGGGCAAGGTGTTTACTCCTTTCCTGGCCTGCGACTACAAGTACTCCTTTCTGTCCTGTAACTGTGAGGAGGGGCTTCTCTCCGCAATCACTACAAGCTCCACCAAGCCAGCGCTCCTCCTCACCCCAGCACTGCCGCCCAGAACTGTGACCCAGAGCCACACACGGGCAAAGCAAGAGATTCCTGCCTCAGCACTGGCAAAGAGATCCCTGCAATTCCTCTCTGATCAGCCACTGGATTCCCCCTCAGTCTGTGGGCCGGAAGCTTGGGAAGCAGCTGCCCCCCCAGGGCCACGCTCTTGGGGAATGGAGCTGAAACCCCGCCTTCCTTTCTCAGGCACCGACAGAGACAGACTTTTCCCACTGACCTTCTAATTTGTCTTTGGCATTGGTGGGTTGAGGAATCTGGAAACCTCCACAGCTGCCCGAGATTCAGTCCTCTGAGGCCTGCTCCAGGTTTGCTGCAGCCTGCGTGCCCACGCTGCGGCCTGTGCACCCACGCTGTGCTCCCAGCCTGGTGAGACACAGCTTTCTGATCAATCATCCACCTTGTCTTGGGCTGGAAATTTGTTTCACTCTGTCTTTTTGTGGGTTCTGCTGCTTCAGAATTTGTTTAGAGCCATTGTTTATGAGTATTTGGAGGGGTTTGGAGGACAGCTCAAGCAAGTCACTGCTTTCACTCCGCCATCTTGGCTCCACCCCTCCCCAAACCAGATTAAAATGTACTTCCTATCTAATTTGAATGTATTCATGTATTAATAAGGATAAAAATAATAAATATGTGGTTTTCTAAGTCAATATGTGGTCCACAGGGATCCTTATGTATGATTTAATGGCTCCTGTTCTAGTTGAGTTTGATACCATTGCTCTAGGACACCTTTTCACAGTACACGAGGAGTTAAAATGTAGTTACCTCTGTAGGTTATATTCTCCCAAAAACATAATACCAAACTTAGTAAGCAAGCTAAATTAGGAATGACTCTGTTTAATGAGGTTTTATAAAACATAATCATGAATAAGAAACAACTGCTTCTCTAGCCATCATCTGCTCAATTATGAATGGACAGCCAAGCCCCAACTCCCTTTTTTTGTGGAATGGCAAAGGCTGCACCAGAAGGCTAGAGATTTTCCCTGGAATGTTGCCAAAACAAAGGATGTTTTAAAAACATGCACTAATTTCTAAGCAATGTGAATTTTTATATAATTAATGTATCCCACAGAAATGAAACGAACATTTTAATTTGCAATTTTTCCTTCCTTGATTATTAACATTGTGTGTGTAGGGATAATGGAAAGTGAGTTTCTGCAGATAGTTTCAAGTGGAACTTTAGATAGCTTGGATGTGGGAATTATTATTGATAATTATAAGGTTCAATTCAGGCTGTGGCCTAATGTCCTTGATGTGTGTTTCTCGTCTGGTATCATTCATTTTTCTTTATCCTTCTTCAGCAATATGGTACTTTATCCTTTCATATTCACTTGTAGGGAAGCATGTATTGTCATTTTATGAACCCTGAATGTTGTACATTTCTGATTTTCAGCTATTCCAGGAAGAGCAGTGTGTGAAAAAGAGCTTGATGCTGTGGAAATAATACTGGACTAGAAATTAGGAGAATCAGTTCTAGTCTTTATTGAGTGACCACAAAGTCTGTTCTCTGGATCTCATTGTCCTTGTCTATAAAATAAAGACATTGGATTAGGTGACCTTACCAGACTTAAAGAGTGTTAGCGCTGCATGTTAGAGAACTAGTTCTTCTAGGCAAGACGTTCAGGTTAAGGGACTTGTCTGTACATATGCAGGTAATATAAATGACAGAACTGAGATTTGAATCCAAGTGTTGCAACTCCAAATCCAGGGCCACATCTCCAAAATCTCTTTCAAATTAAAAAAAAAATAGCGATAAGGAATGGACTTGTGATTTCTTTGGATGAGGAAACTCCCTCTATCGATGCTGGTCATCACCTCACTGGAATTGATCATCTTAGAGAATGCCCAGAGTACTGAGAAATGAAGGGACTTTTCCAGGTTCACCCAGTCAGTATGGCTCAGAGGTAGGGCAGTGAACTCAGAGCTTCATGGCTCTAAGGCCTGCTCTCTATCTACTATACCATGCTACCCCTCAAAAACAAAAACTGTCTCAATATTATAATTTTTTTAAAATTTCAGTAAGGGAGGATGCTGGATGTAATAAAGAAGATAGGTGTATTAACTGGATAAGAAAATAGTTTAGGATAGTGAGGAAAATTACACCAGCAAAAGATAATGCTCTCAAGGGACAGAAAATGGAGTAGATAAAATTAATGTATATAGGTGAAAACAAAACAAACTGGGATTTAAAAAGAAGATTCATTTAAAAATGTTAATCTTATTTTTGTTTAAATCTTTTGCTTCTATATTACCTTTCCTCTCTTACCCAGGGAGCCATCTCTGTTTAAAAAGAAAAAAAAAAAGAAAAAGGCAAGTCAGCAAAACCAACCAATCCATCAACTGTGTCTGACAGTGATATGTAACATTCCACAACTACATAACTGAAGGAAAGTGCATTTTTTTCTCACATTTTCAAGCACTGTCTAGCTTGATCATGATAATTACAAATTGTTTAGTTTCCATTTTTTTCTCTTCTGCTTTTAAATTGTTGTAGTTATTTTGTATATTTTTCCTGGTTCTGTTTATTTCATTCTGTATCAGTTCATATAAATCTTTTCATATATCTCTGAATTATTTTTATTTGGCATTTTTTGTGATATGGTAAAATTACATGACATTCATATATCTTCACAGTTTGTTTAGCCATTCCACAATCAGTAGATATCTACTTTGTTCCAATTCTTTGCTTGCACAAAGTGCTACCATGAATATTTTGGTATATATGGCCCCTTATTACTTTTATTTTAAGCTTTGGTATGCTTAGCATACCTATCTAGCAGTAGGATCTCTGGGTGAAAAGGTATGGCATTTTAGTTAGTCCCCCCACCCCCACTCCTTTGCCTACCTCTCACCATCTTTAAAGCATATTTCCAGATTACTTTATGGAATAGGGGAAAAAATCATTGTTAAGGTACTCTTTGTAAACAACAAACCAACCTATATAAATATGGTTTTAATTGAAAATATCACAAACTGACAGTGATTTATAACTTCTATTTGAGAAAACTTTGTTTTATACATGTATTACAATAAACCATATATTATCTCTAGTTTTTATTTCCCCTTCCATAATAGTCATGATATTTAGTACCAAACACCTAATGTCTAAAAAAGAATTTATCCATGATGTGGACTTCTGGCAGTCTTCATAATGACAATTATAATAAATTTTAGGACTAAAATGAGCTATTTAAGAATAATCAGATATTAAATAAAATTGTACCAGAAGACCAGTATGACTTAGGCATTTTAGTTCTAGAAAACTAATAAGTTAGGCATCTGGATTAAAATAATAGTCAAGTTATAAATAGTTTTTAAAAATAGTAGTTTGTTTTTTAGGTATAGAAGTATGTCTTCTTTTTGGTTAGTTCTAAATTCTTATTTTTATAGCCTATGAATAAATACAAAGGAACAAATATCTAGCCTAATGGTTTAAGTATCTTGTTTTGACATTGCCAAAATAGTCTAATTTCATCTAAAAATACATTTCATATTATAGCTAAGATGATGAAAAATTCTCAAATTATGTATTATTATTTTAAATTATTATATGGTTGTTAGAGATAAGCATATAGAACACATAAGTTTGTCATTTTAAATAAGATTAAAATTTAAATATGCTTTTGGTAATAGTAGTAATTTGGTTTTGGTAATATTGTCAGTCTCTTCAATATCATGGCAAAAACATTTCTTAAATATCCTTGATTAACCTATTGAGTTGGAGATTGTTTATTTCCCTGTGACCTATCAAATATTTTTTATCAGTTAAAAATTCCACATCATAAATCACTTTTTTGCTTATCTACAAACAAAATTTGTTTGAAAAATAAATAAAAACTCTAAAAAATACATCATTAGGCCTTCTAAAAATTAAATCTGTACTTCTGACTTGTCAATCATATTTATCAAGGTTATATTACATAGCAAAAAATCATATTTTATGGAAAAAAGAATTAAAATGAAACTCTCTATTGATTTAAACTTTCCTTGACCAGTTATTTAAATAATTATTTTACTTAATTTGACTCAATTCCACCTCCAAAGAAAGAAAATATATTCTGCCAGGATGAAAAATGATTGTCTGTGATAAACATAATGTACTGAATCCATTAAGAATAATCCAAACATTGGCACATATCTTGAAATATTTTTGTCTGTATTTTTTGGCTATTTTCATGGCAGCTTTCCAATAATATCTGAAATGCATCCTGTAATGATAGTGGGAAGCAGGCCTGCCTTTTAGTACAATTCCTGCTCATTACCTCTGGAAAACTTATTACTTTTCTTTTTTTTATCAGTTTTTAATATTATAAGTAATGCTGGTCTTTTCATGTTGTTTTTCATAAAGCAGAGTTTCCTCATAAATCTAAAACCATTAAACCACAAATACCCCAGACACAATTCATCACTTTTTTTTCCAGTCCTAGCTCAATGATTACTTTAAAAATATATCATTTTAAATGTCTTGTTCTTGGGAAAAAGCAGTCCATGGATACAGTTGCTGTTAATTACTGACCTCTTAAGAACCACATTCATTCATTCATTCAGCAAAAACTTACTAAATCCCCTTTGAGTTCATAGTGCTTTAGCAGAGCACTGAAGAAGATACAAAGTTTAGGAAATAAGATGCAAGTATAGATGATTATTATATACAACATCGCACAATAATTGCACTGAAGAAGTGCAAAACAAAGTTATGTGAGAGCCAAAGGGAGAACTTGTTACTGAGAAGAAAGTATCAAATAAGATTTCCTGAAGAAGGTGGCATTGGAGTTGGACTTTAAAGAAGAGTAGCAATTCAGGAGGTCAAGAAGAGGGAGGACAAAAGACAACCGCAAAACACCAAAAACCCAACAAAAAAATCCCTAATCCAAATGGGTTCACAAAGAGTCAGACAGGACTAATAGACTAAACAAGTTATTATTACTTTTTCAGTCGCTCAGAATTCTAGTCATCTTTAATTCTTCTTTTCTTACTCCTCCCCTCCTCTGCATCCAATAAGCCCTCATTTATATCTGTATATCCTATCCTTATGAAGTATTGTCAGGCTGGATTTTAAGATTGTATCCTTAATTTTAATTATGCTCCTGTAAGTAGACTGAAGATTAAGTCAAACCATTTATATGTGGTTACTGAACTTCAAAAGAATTATGGGGAAAATCCAACTTTTCAAACCTCTTTTTTTACTCAGTAATTTTTAACTCATTTTTAGAATTTTTTTTTCGTTTTACTAAAGACAGAGCAGTTGAAGCATAAGAGAAATTAGACCATTTGTTGCCTTAGCGGAGTTGACTTTTTCCTAGTAGTAGAGTGACTGAAGAATGGAAAATCCCTAAAAGCTTCTTCCCTGTCAATATGTATGTAGTCATTTCTTTTTTGAGGGAAATATGGGTGGGAATTGGAAGTCCCAAAACTAGAATTCAGAGTCTAATGCAACACGAAGCCATTTAGTGTAACTGTTTCATTGGCAAAGTCAAATTGAAAGCGCTTCTGATTGATAAAGAAAAGGACTACATTGAGGTTGGTCAGTACTATTTTAGATTTTTTTTTTATTTTTTGGTATTGAGTACTTCTTTTAGTTGCTGAGAGCACAGCAGAGTGCCCGTGTTTTCCCACTACTCGTGGGAGCTGTTCTGGTCTTACCTTGCTGTGGCTGCAAGGTATCTCTTTCCCTCTGAATGCTGAAGGCCTGACTCCTTTGCTTAAAGTGGCCAGCTCTGGTGTTGACCCAAATTCTTTTCCTGTGGCATCATTATTTTAAGGCAACTGTCAAACCTTTCTACAGCAGGAAGAACTAACTAGTTTGGTTTTAATTCTCATTTTGGACCCTGTATTATTTTGTGACTTACTACCCTGTCATATTGCTGTGTGCAAGCATCAGTACATGTTGCCATGTTTTACAGAGGGTACCTTCACTACTGACTGGCCCTGAACACAAAATAAAAAGTTCCTTCTAGACTAAAGATACTGGAAGTAAGGAATGTAAAGAAGGGTATGTGAAGAAGTGATATGGATCTTTGTAAGCATTTAGTTATAGATCCTTGTATTTTGTAATGCTTTTCTATATGTTTCCATGACTTTTTTTTTCCTTTGGGAGATCTTATGTGTCTGTCTTAGCTCTTCTATAGGATTTTAAGATTCTTAGGGCAGAGGCCTTTTGTTTGTCTTTTGTTTACTTTGTATTTTTCCTCGTGTGGAATACTGTACAGAATTCTCTGTAGAATAGAATCCCCATTTTGGACATCTGAATCCTTGTGGTTTAAAGCCAATGGATCACTCTGTGTCAAGGCCTAGGCTGCTTGCCTAGGCTGTTAAAGTCTTTGAGAAATCCAGTTCATTCACTCATTCATTCATCATTCATCCATTCAAGAATCATTGATTGACTACTTGTTGTTCAATACCTCTTGCACTGGGTACTTTGGAATTAAAGGCAAGTTCTTCATTGTGCCTGCATCTGGAATGTTCTCTTGCTTGTGCAGTTGCCGCCCCCCTTTTGAACTCATCTAAAATATCACCTCCTCCATGAAGCCTTACCTGCCCCTTCACTCTTGGCTATGATATTCCTCATTGGACCTCATAATTGCCGCATAGCTCTTGAGTGTACTTATGTAGTAATTGTGTATAGTCGGTGGGGTCAGCTCATGTGCTGCCATGAATTGTGGCTGTGTGTCTGTAAGAAAAGGATAGAGACTCATTGCCTATTCACATTAGAGTAAGTAAAGCATTTCTGGAGTCAGGGCTTGAGGAAGTTTTGCTTTAGCCTTTGTATGAATTCCACATGAAGCAGGAATGATAGAAATAAGAGTGGAAAGGTGGATGAAGGAGCCAAATGGTGGTGATGGGCTGGGAGAGATGAGCAAAGGAAGCAGGTGATTCTCCATCCAAGTTGCAGACTTAGTTTTGTGTTGAAGACTGCAACCCCAGGACCACCCAGAAATGACCTCCAGCTACAAAGAGAGGTTGAACCAATGCTTTCACTACCTGAGGCAGGAATTTGGAAGATTGAGTCATGAACTACTCTGGGGGTAGGGAGGGAGGAAAGTAGAAGGACATGGTATTCATTCAGGAATGTGGTTGACATTGTTTTTGTTACATTGTGTCCTGATCGAGTGTTTACTGTTTCAATATTTCTTACCTTTGTGGCTTGCTAGCGTGAGAAACAACTGAAAGTGAGTTAACATCAGAAATTACCAGTATCAAAGATTGTCTAATAGTATGATTTTCCTCCAGCCCAACACCTTACAGTGTTCTGATGATAACTCTTACAGGAATACTTGATTCTAGGCAGAACAGTATCAGCATGCTGGCTAGTTGGGAGAAAAGGGGGCAAGAAGGGGGAAAAGAGGAAAAGAGAGTTGGAAAACCTACTTTATGGCTTTTCCAATTATGGCAGGAAGTATTGTCAGAAATAAAAATGAGATTTAGTCCCTGTCTTCACAGAGCTTACAATATGGTTGGGAAGCCAAACTTTGCTTTTATAAGAGCCAAATACATAGAGAACATACGTGCATTATAAAATAGTGCACATGATATTAATTTACTTAGGAAATAAAGGTAGACTTCAGTGGAAGCAGGATTTGTGGTAAAGAGGGATGATTGGATCCAGGTGATGAAGTTGTAGATGCAGCAGTGATAAGTTGTAGAGCAAAAGGGGGTGTGTGGAGGAATAGGAGAAAAAAAAAGACATGAAACTCTAAATGAAGAGATATGGAAGGAGGGTGATGGTTTGAGGTATAGTAAAATGCACCTTCAATGTTTTGCTTCTTCCATTTGCTTGAGAAAAGATGGGAATCTTCTATAGGGGAGAGAGAGAGAGAGGGAAAGGGGGGGGAGAATGAATGTATAGGGGACAGGGGCTTAATATGTGGGAAACAGATATTGGTTATGGCAGGAAGATGGACCCCAAAGGTTAAACTAGGTTGGATAATGACTCTAAGATTTTTAGGAAGTCATTCCCCATTCCTTCCTCCCACTACTTTGGGTCTCAGTTTCTTCATCTTTAAAGTGAGGACCTGTAAGACTCTATCTGTGGTTTGGGGCTAGTGGGCTTCTCTGGGTGAGTGAGGGTTCCCCACTGGAGAAATAAACTTTATAAGGTTGAATGGAAGATGATAAAGGGGGAGTGGCAGGAGGAGTATATGGGGCTGCTAATTGGGTATAAAGTTTTGGGAGGAGAGAGAGAGCAGAGGTTGGATCTGGGGATAAGGACAGCAAATAAGGACCACAGGGTTGTGGGAATAGTCAGGGGAAAAGATGAATATCATGACAGAGATAGGACAGGGAGACCTCTGGCTATGTAGTAAAGGAGGAAAGAACCGAATTCTATTAGAGGGCACTTTATTCCCCAGAATACCAGGCGATGGTTTCCTGGTTCTGAAAAAGCATGTGTTGGCGTTAGCAAGAGCCTTACTATTAATATCAATTTGAAAGGATCAGAAATTATTTTTTTCTTTCCAGAATGATATAAGGAAATAGAACTCAAAGCCTGCCTCTCAGATCTTTTCCTTCAGGGACTTTGTGCCTCTTAGATTTTGAGACATGCTTCAGAGAGCTTTACTTTTCTTATTTATGGCTATATGCTAATTATGTAGTGATTTATTCCCATTGTGATAATCATACCCTATTGGATGAGACTTTTTAATTAATCCAATAACATTATAATTACATTATACGTGTATTATTAATAAAACCGTATTAATGATAACAATGAATTAACTAGATACCTGCTGAGAGACATGTGCCTTTGATACTCCTCGATGAACAGTACTCAAGGATAGTGTCACTGAATTTGCTTGTTCTACAATCTAAAGAAGGGCAAGGGGAAGAAACTTGGTTGTTGGAAGAGAATGCCAAAGCTAGGTTGACTTTGCTTTTTGAGATCCATGATTGAGAAGCAGTTCTACTAGCATTCTAATTCCTCTCACAGTGAAGCAATACAATTTTCTAGGCATTTAACCTGTACCTTCAAGGTTTATGTAGAGATAATTCTGATGTAATGAATTAGGATCTTAGATCTCAAAAGAATTCTTGTAACTCTTGTTCCACTCTCCAGAGTTTGCTTTCTTTTGATACAGAGAGGATGCTACTTTCTTGTCATTAGTAGAAATCCTCCTTTCCCTTGCTTAATCCCACCAGACCTAGTTCTGTTTATTTGTGCCTTTCTGTCTCCAGAATTCTTCCCTACGGTATATGTAGACAGCTACATTACATTGCTAACCATTTGCCACAGGAGGAGGAGGAGGAGAGAAAAAAACCCAAAAAACAAAACCCTCCTCCATATAACACAAATGAAACAGGAATAACATGTTAATGAATAAAATCCTGGCCTGAATCAGTTCACTCTTAACAAACTTAGGGTTGTTTGCAATTTTGAGTGAGTGCATCTGCAAACCAAAATAGTTAGTAGGTCTAATTTTAGGTTTACAGCTTTGACATTGTACCCTTAAATTACTTCTTGTTTTGAAAATTGTCTTTAACTTAGACTTTTTTCTGTCTTTCTTTGGGCTACAGTGAGATTTTTTAAGACAATCACTATATTTAATTTGCACATAATTATCTTTTCATTTTTTCCCCCTCAGATCTATTTTTCTGGTTAAAACTTTGTATATGGAATTTTAGTCTAAATTCCTTTATGTTTTCTAAACTTAAAAAAAGAGTATACAGACAAGTGTAAATTTAGTCAAGGGTCTTTAACATTTATTGTATCATGGACCCTTTTAGTAGTCTGGTGAGACCTATGAAATCTCTCCTCAGAATAAAGTTTTTGTATAATTCAAGGAAATGCTAAATTCCAGTTGGAAGTAATTAGAAATAAAAATGTATTTTTTTTCCTCATCTAAGTTTATTAGATTCCTTGGAATCTATCTGTGGACCCTAGGTTAAGAACCCCTGCTCTAGAGGGTCAAAATTATTGAATATGGCACTTGAGGGGCACTTGAGTTAATTTTACCAGCCATTTATCTGAAAGAACTACAACTAGTAATAATTGACATTCTCATAATGCTTCATTATTTTCAAAATGCCATATGTATGAATTATATCTTTTGACCTCTACAACTATCCCATAAGGTATATAATGTAGATACGATTATTATCATCTTACCAATAAGGAAAATGACAAAAAGTAAAGTCCAGCATGGACCAAAATATTGCTCTTTGTGGTAGCAAAAACCTGGAAACAAAGTGAATGGCCATTGATTGTGGAATGGTTGATTAAATTATGATATATAGGAACATAATATAATATTATACCATAAGAAATGACATATGAAGAATTCAGAGAAACATGCGAATACTTTTCTTGATCCAATGCAGAGTGAAAAGTATAAACCTTAAAGGAATTTACTCAATGACTACAAGAATGTAATTGAAATCAACCCTAAAAGCCTGACTAGTTTAGACTAATCGCTCTGATTAATCTTAGTCCTGGAGAAAAGTAAAGGAAATATGCCTCCTTTCTCTTGGAAGAGAATTGGGTGACTGACTCCAGGTGTGGGAAGTTGTATATACTGGCAGACACTCACTTAATTGGTTAGCAGTTGCTCAAAAATTTCTTTGTTACAAGCCAGAATTCAATGGGAGGGATATATTGAAAAATGATCCTGATGTTTAAAAAAGGCAAAAATAAATTATCAAATGGAAGAGGAAAAAAAAATCATGTGCCTCAGAAAAGTTAAGTGATTTTCCTGGGTTATACAGCTAGTAAGACAAAACCTGACTCCAGGCCAGCCCACTTTCTACTATATCTGTCCCAGTAATATTTATGTTAGGACAGACTGTAGAAGCTATTTATTGGCACCTAGTTAAAACCAATACTTGAAAAGAGAGGAATGATTGTAATCCCTTTGAAGGCAGAGTGATCTAAGTCATTGTAGAATAAATCAGTCTATAAGCATTTATTGAGCACTTACTATATGTCCGATATTGTGCTAAGCACTGGGGATACAAAGAAAGGCAAAAGACAGCCCCTGAGCTCAAGAAATTTAAGCATGCAAACAATTACATACAACTAAGATATATGTAGAATTAATCAGAGATAATTAACAGAGGAAAGGCACTAGAATTAAGTACGATTGGGAAAGGTTTCTTGTAAAAGATCAGATGGAAGGAATATTGGGAATCCAGAAGGCGGAGATGAGGATGGAGAGCATTTCATCCATGAGGGAAAGCTAGTAAAAATACCCAGACCAGGGAGATGGTATGTCTTGTTCAAGGAGCACTGAGGAGGCCAGTGTTACTGGGTGGCAGAATACATGATGAGGTATGAATACAGGAAGATTGGAAAGGTGGGTATAGAGTGGAATGGGGGGGGAACAGGTTAGGAAGATCTTTGAATGCCACTCAGAAGATTTTATATTTGATCCTGGAGGGGATAGGGGGCCACTAGAATTTATGGGCCTAAAGTAAGACATTCTTTCTGTGAGATCAATGACTCAATAAAGACAAAAGGAGGATAGCTTATCTTTGTCACTTCTCTTTTTTTGGTGAGGCAATTGGGGTTAAGTGACTTGCCCAAGGTCACACAGCTAGTAAGTGTCTAATGTCTGGTCTGAGACCAGATTTGAACTCAGGTCCTCCTGACTCCAGGCCTGGTGCTCTATCCACTGTGCCACCTAGCTGCCCCCCAATTCCCATTTCTGGACTGACAAGTTGGATCCCCAGAGTATGGCCAGTATACCCATCAGGGCTCTAGGCTTATCCCTATGGATTTTGGGGATTGTCTTTTTAATGTTCTGGATCACAAACCCCTCACTGGTAGGCTTCACCTCCTTGATTATCAGTTGATGTCCATTAGTCATTTAGACTTAATTAGCTTTTGGGAATGGGTATTTATTAAGGTGGTTTAGTAAGGACAGTTGGTGTAAAACATTTCTTTACAAGTCTGTAACATGCTCTCCCATAAGTATACTGGGCTCAGGGGAAAAGTGGGCTCTTGCTAGAGAGCACACAGTCTGGCAAGGGGGTAGTTTGAAGGTCTTGGGAAGCACTCAGAGGAATCAGGTGCAGGAAGGAGGCAGGGTGGGACAGACAGTGAAAATGCATGGAGTTGGGGGCTATAGTGTCTTGTGTGAGGAGCAACGAAAGGGCCATTGCCACTGGATTATAGAGTATATGGAGGAGGATGAGTTGTAAAAAGACTTGAAAGGTAGGATGGGACCAGTAATGGATGGCTTTAAAAGACAAACAGGATATTATATTTCATTCCAGATGTGTTATTGAATAGGGGCAAGAGTGACATGATCAGACCTGCAGTGTAAGTGAATCAATTCTTGCACTCAGTAAAAGATAGAGTATAATGGGCAGAAAGTGGAGGAAGACCAACCACATTCTATTTTCTCTATGTTTTGCTTTGCACATCTAGCTTCTGTCATTAGCCAAGATGTCCAGAAATGAAGGGAGTATGGCTGGTACTAGCGGGCCCTTTCTCTACTGAGCAAAATCATCAGCAGCATATCTCTTCCTCCCTCATGAGTCTGTTGATGAAAAGTAGCTCTTCCCCAGGCAAAGTTTGGAAAACACATTGTGGCAATAAGTCATCTCTTATTCATCCCAAGTGACAACATAGTCATGATGTTAAGAGGAATCTTCTGGAATGACAAAGCTTTTAGTCAAAAGGAATGATCTTGATTAATGACCAGCCAGAAGCACTCCCACTCTGCTTAAATATCTTTACTATGTCTGCTTAAACTTTTATTTATACTTAATCACATTCTAAATTGTGCTGTATTCATTTGTGTATGTATCTCATCTTCCTGCTAGATGGCAAAATAATTGAAGACAAGAACATGTTTTTCATCTTTGTACTTTCCCATGTCTAACACAGGGATTCAAACATGCTAGTTTGGAGAAATAAGGAATGATATGGACAAGTGTGAGAAAAATATGTGTCAAATTAGACATTTTGACCCTGATCATAGAAGCAATGTGGCATACGTTGGATAGAGAACTAGATTCCAAGCCACAAGGTCCTGAGTTCCATTGGTGCCTCTAACTCTGAATATGGCTTTGTGACCCTAAGAAGTCACTTAACCTCTCAGTGCTCTAGATGACTCTCTAAAAATATGTTTCAAAGAAAGTGCCAACCTGTGTTCCTCAATAGGGAAGTCCAATACCTATTCTTACCCCTGTCCATCTCAAATATTCAAGTAGATCTGATCTCATCAGTTCAAGAGAGTTACCTCCAAAGCTACAGATGGTAACTGAATCATGACTGCCTACAGTGAGCAACTCTTCTTCTTGTCCTCTGAAAACTTTACTACAGAGGTTCCACCCAGTTAGGTGGTGGCTTTCCTCACTTTCTTCCCAACATTGCGAGTGGCATACTCGGTTTCTCTACTTGTCATACACCTCAACAGCTTGTCTTCTTCTTCTGTCATGCAATGGTAATAGAACAGATCTAGTTTTGTATGTTGTCTGTAGAAATGTAACTTAATTCACATTAATCAGATCAGCTTAGGTCAGAAAGTCAGATATTGAAGTATTACTTTGGTATAGGACAGGAACTTTCTCTCTGGACCTGAATTTCCACGATAGGTTACCCTTTCAGAGAAGATGATTCATTTATCCTGTACCATTTAAACACACTTTGGGGTAACTTTGTAACCGATAGCATCATATAGACTGTGTGAATGGCTGCATGTTTTAGGGGAATGCTGCCATATCTTCTTTTCCCTCATCCACCCTCTTCCTTTTTGTTCCCTTTTTATTGCTTATCCATAGTGAATGTAATTCTAATAAATTATTCAAAAATTCTACTAATTCTCTAGGTTGTTAAGCTTTTGGAAAGTTAATAGTTTTGAGGAAATTTGAGCTGAAAAGCCAAACTCAAAGATTCACTATTAGAGTGGTTGATAAAAGATGAATTGCATATTTCTCCCATTCTTTTCTTTTTCTCTTCCATTCTTATAAAATAAATTATCACCAGTTTTATTTAACCCAAGTTTGCATCTTGCTACAATGTCTTTAATAACTTTATCTAATAATATATGACATTAGCTTTTCAAAGTTTTAATGTTACCTTTTGTTTTTTACATAAAAGTTATATTTTACATTTCTCTCCTCTTCTCTAGTATCCTTCTTTGTAACAAAAAGTTAAGACAGATATAGTGACCAATGTGGGAGCATATGTAACATTCCATGCACATACTCTTTCACCTTACCACTAAGAGGTGGGAAGTGTAACATTAACTTTTTAGTTAATGTTATGTATATAGAGATTGATAAGACCTCCATTTTACTGTCATGTATAGACCTATTAGTAAGTTTTTCTGCATGTTATTAGAATTATTGTTCATGAAATAAGGCTTATAAGCCCTGAGGAATGCTTCCAAAATCTCTTCACTTGCTTTTTAATGCTTTCATTGATTTTGAAGCCATTCTTTTGTCCTGTATCATATCCTTTTAACTCACTTACTTGCACACTCCATACTTGGAGAGCATTCTATTGAATTTGTAGTAATAAGCATGTTTTCAATAAGAATGTTGTTTTCTAGATCTAATATCTTATATCTGATCAAAAATCTTTTTTGGGAGCAGCTAGGTTGCACAGTGGATAGCGCACTGGCCCTGAAGTCAGGAGGACCTGAGTTCAAATCTGGCCTCAGACCAAACACATGACACTTACTAGTTGTGTGACCCTGGGCAAGTCACTTAACCCCAATTGCCTAAAAAGAAAAAAACAAACCCAAAAAATCTTTTTATAAGAACTTATTCTCCCAAATATATTTACTATTCTCTCACAGAACCTGTGTTTTAGTGTTATTGAACATGTTGTGTTTATAGCTTCAGTTGTTTCAAATATAACATGTGAAAATATGCCAGCTTTATTATTGTTTAATCTGATACTATTATTTATGTTGGAAATGAAAGTTTTAAACATTTCTTCCTTGTGATATATATTTTTAAAACTTATTCTAGTATAAAATCAAATTGCTGACTGGGTAGTCTGTCAATTTTCCTAAAAGTAAAGCAAGAATTCACAAGAACTCTGAGGTAGTAGTTTCCTTATAAAAATTCTTTCTGACTCTTTTGACCTAAATAACTCAATCTTTTGTTGCTGATAACTTTCAATTATATCAATAATTTATTCTAACAATATCCTTATTATATTCCCCTTTGTATCAAACATTTATGTAAGCTGTTTGAGGGCAGAGACTCTTTTGCTCCCCTCCCCTCCCCTTCCCTCCCCTCCCCTTCCCTTCCCTTCCCTCCCTTTCCTTTCCTTTCCCCTCCCTTCCCTTCCCATCCCTTCCCTTCCCTTCCTGTTCCTTCCCATCCCTTCTTTTTTCCCTTCTTTTCTCTCTCCTTTCTTTTCTTCCCTTCTCTTCTCCTTTCTTCTCCTATTGCAATATAAACTCCTTCAGAGCAGGGATTACTTTTTGCTCTGTCTTTGTGTATTCCTAGTATAGTTCCTTGTACAGAATAGATACAGAAATAATTTCTGAATTGAATTTAGTGGTTATCTAGGCAATGACTTTCATGCAATATGAATTCATTGGTAGTAAAGATTTTCTCTTCGTGCCCTATAAAATATGTATGTGTATATGCATATATGTTTGTGTATATGAATGAATGAATGAATGCTCATTCCTGAAATAAATTTTCTGGAATACATCTTCATTGTAAGTGAAGTACATACAGACATACAAGAAGTGTGTTCCTAGGGAGAGTGAGCCAAGGATTGCTGCTATACTTAGAATTTTTTCAGTGACTACTGCACTTAGAACTCTTAGTTGGCTTTGCTTGGGAATTTTTTTCTTAAGTTTTCTTTCCTTTAGGCTTTTTTTGCTTTGTTTTTCTAAGGCACTATCTGTGGTCAAACAAATGGTCTGTCTCAGGGCCAAACCATTTAGTTTGGCTGTCCTAATGATACATCTGCATTCCCTCAATGTCAACTCTGTTGCCATGTCTTCAGGTAGGTAGATTAAATAGATGGTCTTTGGGAGCTGAGCCCACTGTTATTTGAGCTGCCATGACACAGGTTAAGCTTCCATCCTAATGCATGCAGTACCAGGTAGCTCCTGCTGCATAGCCCCCTTTTGGCTTTGCCATTCCCATTGCCTCATGTCCATGGCCCCAGCTGCTGCTCCTGCCAAAGCCTGCTTTCCTGACCACATTCTCTTATCACTGCTACTGCTTATGGGGGTTGGAAACTCTGTTTTCTTTCACAACCAATGGTTTCTTCCCTCAATGCATCAATCAGTCGATCTAAGTGCTGGTGAGAGAAAAAGTAAATTGCCCCTGTCCTCGAGGGACTTACATTCTGTTTGAGAAACAATATGTACTCATATAAGTAAATTAAACATATGCAAAATAGATACAAGGTAATTTTTAGGGGCAGCTAAGTGGCTCAGTGGATAGAATGCTCGGCCTGGAGTCAGGAAGATCCAAGTTGAAATCCGGCCTCAGACACTTAGTAGCTATGTGACCCTAGGCAAGTCATTTAACCCTATTTGCCTCAGTTTCCTCATCTGTAAAATGAGCTGGAGAAGGAAATGGCAAACCACTCAAGTATCTTTGCCAAGGAAACCCCAAATGGGATCAAGGAAGGGTCAGACATGACTGAAAGAGACTAAACAACAATATATTTTTAGGGGATCCGTTAGCAGATAGGGAGGATTAGGAAAAGGCCTTGTGTTAGAGATGAGCTTTGAAGGAAGCTAGGAGTTCTAAGAAGAGGAGGAGAGGAGGGAATCCATTCCAGGCATGTAAGACTGCCTGGAGAAAGCATGGCAGAAGGTTGTATGTGAGGAATATCATATAGGCCAGTTTGACTGTATCCATTTTGGCCTTGTCTCTATTTTGTTTTCTTGAATTGCTGCTGTTTCTCTTTCTTCCCATGCTCTTCACTTGTTTGTTCCTTCATTCTTCTCTTGACTGTCTGCCTACAGAACATATATTACCAATTGCTTCAATTCAATAAACATGTATTCAGTACTTCATTGTAGCACATAGTAAGAACTTGATAAATGCTTGTTGTTTGATATATGAGATAGAAGAATTCGATGTCATGTATGGCCTCTTCCCTCATGGAGCTTATAGGCTCATAGAAGGATGTCCTTGGTTGGATCTGTTACCTCATAGCATGAAGTACTCCTTTCAATGGCTCAGGTTGTACTAATCAATGGCTGCCTATCCTATGTGATTATGGTGTCTATGTCCATCAAGGAATCCTCTCTGCCTGGTCTGCTTTGCATACTGAGAGCTTTCCTCTAGATCAAAATTTCTCAAATTGGGTTCCATAGGACCCTCCATCAAGAGATTTCAGAGGATAATCTGTGAACTTGAATCAGAAAAATAATCCATCTTTATTTCACTATACTTGGTTTCCTTTGTGATCCTTGGTATTTTATTTCATATATTTGAAAACATTATTTTGAGAAGGGATCCATAGCTTTCACTGGATTACCAAAGGAGTCCATGTCATATGAAAATATTGAGAACCCCTACTCTAGCTCTCTGGACATTGTGTGGATCTTAGTAAAGTACAGATGCTATCTATCAGTTTATCCCTTGGTCTTGTTCAAATGACTGACCCATCTATGTTTTTCTGGTCATATACCTCTCTCATGACCCCATCCTAACCTCTATTTTCTCTCTTCAGTCTTCACTAGTAATTTTTTGCAGCCAGCTCACATCCACCATGCATGGCAAAATACAAAAAAAACCAGATAGCGTGACAAACAGTCATGCATGGATCTGTGGCTGAAGGTCACTTCCCCTATTACATACAAGGGTGCAACAGGTCACACTGGTGCATGCACATCACAAATGGCAGAGCTAACATACCTTCCAGAGCTTGCAAAGCACCCCTGTGGCCTCCTCGCTCCAGTAGTTTCCATTCTTATAGTACTTTATGATTGTCAAATGCTTTAGAAGCCTTGTCTCCCCTGGTTTTGTGAGACCAAGTAATATAAGGATTAGTCACATTTTACATGTGAGGACACGAGTTCAAAATGTGAAGTTGCTGGGTTAGAAACCAGGCCAGCACTGGAGCTCAGGAGCTGGTCTGGTGCCTATCACTTTTTTCATCACCATGCCAATAGATGACAGATGGGTCCAGGTCACACAGAGTGTATACTCCAGTGCCTATTGACCCACTCCAACTGGCTCTGCTGGCCTTCTTCCATAGGTAGGATAAATCATTGTTATTCTTTCTCATATCCAAAGTGTGTATGTTGCATAGGATTCAGCAGGGAGGGGAGTATATGTCCAAAGAGTATAACCAAAGAATATCTTTGTATGCTTTCATGCAGAGATGTATGTCTGTGGAATAGGGTCAAACAGATACATATTTCCTGCAGCAATTTTTCTGAGCTTGTTCACGGCTTAGTTATGCTCCAGGGGGACCAGTCAAGGGGAGGCAGAAGAGTGAATTCAGCTATAAACACTAAGTGTAAGTAGTTAAAGCTTTCCCCAGCTGACAGAGAGTGAGGAGTCTGACTGAAGGTGATAACAGGGAATGCAACAGAAAATTTGGACGGGGAGCAAACTCCTCTCTCTTTTATGCTTAGGAGAAAGGTGCTTTAGGAGTCATGGAGTCCTAGGATATTGGAGCTAAGAGGGACATTAGCTAGATAATCTAGATCAATTCCCCAATCTTATATATGATGAAATTGAGGTTCAAAGAGGGGACCCATGTGACCCAAATCACACAGCTAGTTAGTGGAAGAGTTTGGACTCAGAAACCAGGCATCCTAACTTCCTTCACAGTGCCTTTCTAACCGCATCACACTGTCTATGAGAGATCTCCCAGATATAAAGATGAAGACATATAATAATAATTGAATAGAAAAAAATAGGAAAAAAATTAGACCCCCTATTTTCACTACTTTTCCATATAGTAATTGTCATATAGTATTAGCTTTTGAAGATGCAATATTGCTTTAAATATCTCAGTATAGAAAATGACAGGCTGGTCAGAAAAAGTAAGTGCCAGGATATAGCTTGATTATACCGATTTGGCTGTGATTTAATGATTTATTTTTTAATAATTCAATTTTTTTTTACTTTTTTTGGAGGAGGGGAGGGTAAGAAGGACAAAAAGCTCCAAACTAATTTTTTCCAGACAATTTAACTGAAGTTTTAACATCCTGCATAATTTAGGAAGAAATCATTCAATTTCACTCTATTTTTTCAAAGCACTTATTGTTCAATAGGTTGAGTTCATTCAAGAAAAAATTATTGAGCACCTACTGTATGCCAGGGCAGCTAGGTGGTACAGTAGGTAGAGGGCCAGACCTGAAGTCAGGAAGACTCATCTTTGTGAGTTCAAATCTGGCCTCAGACATTTACTAGTTGTGTTACCCTGGGCAAGTCACTTAACCCTACTTGCCTCAGTTTCCTCATCTGTAAAATGATCTGAAGAAGGTAATAGCAAACCGCTCCAGTATCTTTACCAAGAAAACTCCAAATGGGGTCATGGAGAGTTGGACACAACTGAAACTACTGAACAATGACAACAGGCATTGTGCTAGACACTACTGGAGATAGAAAGATGAGTTAGACATCTGTCACAGAGTCTTTAATCATGTGTGTGTGTGTGTGTGTGTGTGTGTGTGAAGAGACATTTATGTAAATAACTACAAAACAAAGTAGTGGCTTAACAGTTTAGGAAAGGTAAAAGCATAGTGATATGAGAAGCAAAGAAAAAGAAGTCCATGAATTTTTAAAGGGTATATTCTTGAGGGGAATTCTTCAGCCTCTTCTTTTTCCCCCTGCTCCCCTACTAGTAAATTAAATCAATTTTTAATCACCAAAAGGTTGGGTTTGGAATTACTTCTTTTTATTTCTTTTTTCTAGTTATCATTTTAGTGGGGATGTTTAACCAAGGCCATGTGACAAACAGCTTTTAAAACATGTGTTTTAGACCTACCCAGAGCCTTTTTGATCTAGAAGATGAGCTCATCAGTGCTTCTGGTCAATGAGAATTGGGTGAGCCATTTCTCTTTAAAATTTCAATGATTTTCTACTTTTTGTGAATCATTAACTCTTAAATGAAATTAAAGCTGGTTTGTTTTCTTTATTTAAAATTAGTCCATTGCATATTATAAGCAGTCTTTGTCTGAGAGTATTTAAGAAAGAGATCTGAAGCCCCTGCAGCCTTAGGCAATGAACTTTGAGTTTTTTATTAACCCAAGTCTGTTTGGTGTTAGATTGGATGGTGCTTGATATAGGGTACTTTTTACTTGAATTAACATGAAGTCTATGCACTATCAAAACACAGAAAAATAATGCTATTAAATGAGAATATACAGGCAATAAATGAACCAAATGTTCTGGTTAATTGAGGTTTGATGGTTTAAACCCCAAAAACTTTTTAGTTGCTATTTTTGATATTGAATTTATTTAAAAAATACATTAGTGTACTTCTGTGACTTAGTTAAGTTCAGAATTCTAAATTAAAAGAAGAATGCTGCAATGCCTCTCAGTTAATATCATCAATGCTAATTTTCATTGTAGAGCAGTATAGCTGGGAGATAGGGTTAAATCTGTCCTAATCTCTTATCTTTTAAAAATTAAACTCCAGATATATGGTGTTGGTTCATTTTTGGTAATTTGAATTTTTTCTTTTTAGATAATTTTTTTCAATTACATGTAAAAACAATTTTAAGCATTTGTTTTTGTTTTTAGTTTTGAGTTCCAAATTCTCTACCTCCCTCCCTACTCTCCCACCTAAGATGGCAAACAATTTAGTATAGTCATACAAAACATATTTCCATATTAGTCATGTTATAATAAAATACAGACAAACCACCACAAAATAAAGTAAAAAAATAGTATGCTTTGATCTGCATTCAGACTCCATCAGCTCTTTCTCTGAAAGTAGATAGAATTTTTCGTCATGGTCCTTCAGGTCCTTTAGAATTGTCCCAGATCTTTGTATTGCTGAGAACAGCTAAGTCATTCACCATTGATCATTGTACAATATTGCTGTTATTGTCACATTCTCCTGGTTCTGCTCACTTCACTTTGCATCAGTTTGTATAAGTCTTTCTAAGTTTTTTCCTAAGCATACTGCTCATTGTTTCTTATAGAACAATAGTATTCCATCACAGTCATATACCACAACTTATTCAACAATTCTCAGATTGATGGCCATCCCCTTAATTTCCAATTCTTTGCTACCACAAAAAGAGCTGCCATAAATATTTTTGTATATTTAGGCCCTTTTCCATTTTTTTTTTGTTTTT
This sequence comes from Phascolarctos cinereus, assembly GCF_003287225.1. Taxonomy (NCBI): domain Eukaryota; kingdom Metazoa; phylum Chordata; class Mammalia; order Diprotodontia; family Phascolarctidae; genus Phascolarctos; species Phascolarctos cinereus. Next base: position 109,840,612 of record NW_027555847.1, read on the forward strand.
TGGTGAGGCGATTGGGTTAAGTGATTTGCTCAGGGTCACACAGCGAGTAAGTGTTAAGTGTTGAGGCTGGATTTGAACTCAGGTCCTCCTGACTCCAAGACCAGAGCTCTATTCACTGTGCCACCTAGCTGCCCCCCTTTTTCATTTTTAAAAATCTCTTTGGTATACAAACCTAGTAGTGGTATTGCTGGATCAAAGAGTATGCACAGTTTTATAGCCCTTTGTGTGTAGTTCCAAATTGCTCTGCATCATGGTTTGATCAATTCACAACTCTACCAACAATGCATTAGTGCATTATCACTATAGCATTTCTAGTACAATATTGAATAATAGTAGTGATAATAGGCATCCTTGCTTCACCCTGATCTTATTGGGAAGGCTTCTAGCTTAGCCTCATTACAGATAATGTTTGCTGATGGTTTTAGATAATACTGCTTATAATTTTAAGGAAAACTCCATTTATTCCTATGGTTTCTAGTGTTTTTAATAGGAATGAATGTTGTATTTTGTTAAAGGCTTTTTCTGTATCTATTGATATAATTATATGATTTTTGTTGTTTTATTATTGATAAGGTCAGTTATGCTGATAGTTTTTCTAATATTGAACCAGCTATGCATTCCGAGTATAAATCCCACCAAATCATAGTGTATGATCTTTGTGATATATTGCTGTAATCTCTTTACTAGTATTTTATTTAAAACTTTGCTTCAGTATTCATTTAGAAAACTTGGTATATGGTTTTCTTTCTTTGTTTTTGCTCTTCCTGGTTTAAATATCCATATTTTTGTCATAAAAGGAATTTGGTAGGATTCCTTCTTTGCCTATTTTCCTAAGTAGTTTATATAGTATTGGAATTAATTGTCTTTAAATGTTTGGTAGAATTCACTTGTGAATCCATCTGGCCCTGGAGATTCTTTCTTAGGGAGTTCATTGATGGCTTGTTCAATTTGTTTTTCTAGGGTGGGATAATCTAAGTATTCTCCTTCCCCTTCGGTTAATCTGGGCAATTTATATTTTTGTAAATATTTATCTATTTTCACTTAGATTGTCTGATTTATTGGCATATAATTGGGCAAAATAGCTGCTAATAATTTCTTTAATTTCCTCTTCATTGGTGGTGAATTAATCCTTTTTATTTTTGATACTGGCAATTGATTTTCTTCTTTCTTTTTTAAAAAATCAAATTAAGCAATGGTTTACCTATTTTATTGTTTTTTTTTCCCATAAAACCAGTTTCTAGTTTTATTTGTTAGTTTAATGGCTTTCTTACTTTCATTTTTTAAAAAGTCTCCTTTGATTTTCAGGATTTCCATTGGGGTGTTTAATTGGGGGTTTTAAATCTGTTCTTTTTCTAGTTTTATTTTTTTTTTAGTTTCATACCAAATTCATTGATCTGCTCTTTCTCTGGTTTATTGAAAGCCTTTAGAGATATAAATTTTCCCCTAAAACGGTTTTGGGTGAGCCACACATAAATTTTTTTTTAAGGCAATTGGGGTTAAGTGACTTGCCCAGGATCACGCAGCTAGTAAGTGTCAAGTGTTTGGTCTGGGGCCGGATTTGAACTCAGGTACTCCTGACTTCAGGGCCAGTGCTCTATTCACTGTGCCACCTAGCTGCCCCGAGCCACATACATTTTGATATGTTGTCTCATTGTTGTCATTCTCCTTAATGAAATTATTCATTGTTTCTATGATTTGTTTTTTGACCCATTCATTCTTTAGGATTAAATTGTTTGGTTTCCAATTAATTTTTAATCTATCCACAGTCCTTTATTGAATGTAATTTTTATTACATTGAGATCTGAAAAGGACGCATTTAATATTTCTGCTTTTGGTTGTGAGGTTTTTATGCCTTAATACATGGTCAGTTTTTGTGTAGGTACCATGTACCACTGAGAAAATGGTATATTCTTTTCTATTTCCATTCATTTTTCTCCAGAGGTCTATCATATCTAACTTTTCTAAAATTCTATTCATCTCTTTGACTTCTTTCTTGTTTATTTTTTGGTTAAGATTTATCTAGTTCTGAGAGGGTAAAGATGAGGTCCCCCATGAGTATTAGTTTTAGTATATTTCCTCCTATAACTCATTTAACTTTTCCTTTAAGAATTTGGATGCTATACCATTTAGTGCATGTATGTTTAGTATTGATATTACTTCATTGTCCATAGTACCTTTAGCAAGATTTAGTTTCCTTGTTTATCTCTTTAATTAGATCTATTTTGCTTTTGTTTTGTCTGATATCATGATTGCTACCCCTAATTAAATTGTGTCTTTCTTAAATTTGCCTGTATTTCCATTTAAATGAAGCCTTGGTCTCTTCTTACTCTGTCTTATTTTAAAGGAACACATTTCTTCCTAAATGTTTACCAAATTTTCTGGGAAATGGTATTTTACTAATAATTAGGCAAATTTTAGTAGATGAAAGAGCCATCACTTAGAGATTGACACAAGCATATTTATACTTTGAAATTCATTTCAAAAATATTGTGTTAAAAGTATAGTTGCATTTTATTTACTTTTAAACTTAACGTTAAAAAAAACTACTGGAATAAAATGAACTTCCTTGCAATTGAATCTGTACGAATATCATAAAACCAGTCATTATTTTGTTTTCCATAGGAGTTTAGACCATCAGATTTATTTTTCTTGATGGAAATTATGACATGTTTATGTGTGTGTCTCTTTCTGTGTGTATATATATAAACACATATATAATATATATGCATACACACACATACACACAAACATGTTTATGTATATAAAATGCATGTTTTTATTATAAATGGGGCTGTGAGAGATTAGTAACATATATCTAGGATTTCTAGAGACACTTGTTTGTTAGGGTTTTTTTTACATAGATATTTAAATGAATGTGTGGTCACTTCAGTATGGATACTCTTTCCATCTGTGGAATTTTGTTTACAACTTTCCCATGCTTTCTTATCCAATATGAGTCCATGCATTCCTACAAATCTTTCTTTGAGGATTTATTCAGTGTTTTGGGCCCTTTCATTGACTATTTTAGTACTTCTGAGTTTCTCTCTTAGTAAATGACTGGCCTAATCCTTTTTTAGTCATGAGCACTCTTGATTACTTTTATTCTACCTCTTATCATCATTGATAATATGCTATAGTCTGCTTATACCCACCATGTACCTTTCCTTTGCCACTTGAAACACCTGCAATTTCTAATTTTCTCAGATTCTATTATTCTACAACTTGCAGACAAATAATGTCACCAGGACAATATCAGTCTTCAAGATGTGCTTTTGCTATGGTAAGCCACTTATTGTCATTGAAAGTGCTGCACATTTTCAACCTGTTCTTTCCTTTAGCAAAGAAGTGATCCACCGATATGATCTAGCTCCGCCTCCTCTTCCACAGCCTGAATCTAGCTCCTTATTTTTCTTTAGCGACCCTTCAAGATAGCTATATTGAAGAACTAAGTAATTTAACTACCCTACCAACTTCATATGTTCATTTTTCATCTACTTTGTTTTTCAAATGATGAGAACCATATGACCTTGTAGGACTAGAAGTAATAAATATGGTATCATTAAGATCTTATGGAATGTTTGCTCTTGAACATTATTTCTTCTAGCCTGTAATAAGACAGCAATAATCTGAACTAGCTTTCTGTTTTCTATCTCTTCTCTTCCAAAAGATAGAGCAGTAGGGTAGCCTGAGGCTCTGTAGATAGAAGTGGACAGAAAATTGGCTACTCATCTGCCAATCAGAGGTGTGATGAATAGTCTTTTTTTCCCCTTCCTTCCTTTTCTCTCCTTCTCCTTCTCCTTCTCCTTCTCCTTCTCCTTCTCCTTCTCCTTCTCCTTCTCCCTCTCCCTCTCCCTCTCCTTCTCCTTCTTCTCCTTCTTCTCCTTCTCCTTCTCCTTCTTCTTTCTTCTTCTTCTTCTTCTTCTTCTTCTTCTTTCTTCTTCTTCTCCTTCTTCTCCTTCTCCTTCTTCTTCTTCTTCTTCTCCTTCTTCTTCTTCTTCTTCTTCTTCTTCTTCTTCTTCTTCTTCTTCTTCGTCTTCTTCTTCTCCTCCTTTTTCTTCCTCCCTCTTCTTCTTCCTCTTTCTCTTCCTCCTCCTCCTTCATTATAATCCTCTTTACAGGAATAATTCTATGCCTCATAGGTTTAGAACTATTTCTAAGGATTTTATTTTCATTATATAAGCATCATTTTGGAGAAACTGGTATATTCCTTTTTGAGATAATAATGCCTCTATAACTTATACATTGATGATCCCTGCTAAATACCCCACTTCAGCAACATAATATTATTATTTTACGTAGTTCGCTTTTGCAGATGTCCTATGACCAAGGCGTTAAAGAACTCAAGTGTCCTATCCTCTAATAAATGTATGGGATTGGTAGATTCAGTCATTTCTGGAAGTTGGGAGTTTTCTCCTCTTACAGTAGGCCCCTTAACAATGACTAAACCATTTTGTGATTTGGGCAAGAACTTCCAAAGCATATTGAGCCTATTATCTAAGCTTTTTTCTTAATCACCTTGGTGAAGGGAATATAGGGTAACTTTCAGAAAATTTTAGTAGAAAATGTAGGTCCATCCTTTAAAAGTTCTCAATATGATTGCCTTGTCTACGCTCCTTTTCTGATTCAGGGAGTAATCTCTATTCCCTTTGAAGGGAAAATGTTATACTAAATCCATGTCTTATTTTTGCCTCTAGGATCTTGTTTCAGGAATTATCCTCTCCAATGAACCTTCAAATTCTCCTTCATTTATTTCATTTCATTTACTTAAAAACATGCTTAAAAGTCTCCCAAGTCCTAAGAGCATTTCTGACTTTTCTTTCAGGTGCCATTGAGATAGAACCTGTCTCCTTTCTCTCCATCAGAGCCAAATGTCTTTAAAAAAATGTCTACATATAACATATAATAACATACAATGTCTCCTTAACGCTTCAGTATATGACTTTTATCTCAAATACTCTGCTGAAATTCTGTGAGCCACTATCTTCTAATCTCATTTTTTCCCTCATATTTGACTCTTCCATTTCGCTAACCTTTCATATTCACTAAGTCATCGAGACTTGGGACCTTACCTCTATAGTAAGTAACTCTTGCATCCTCTCCTCTTTCCATATTGCCAGTATACTATTTTAGGGTCTTATTACTAGTCATCTGAACCATTTTAAGTCACCTCTTAATGGGTCTTCTAGAATCTACTCTTTTCCTTCTAATCATCCCTTCATGCCACAGACAGATTAATATTCTTTATGCAAAGATGTGGCTATGGCATCCTAGCACTCAGCACCCTTCAATGGTTTCCTATCCTGTATAAAGTGAAGTACATACTCCTAATAAGGGTATTCAAGGCCCTACTCAATCAGATACCACTTAACCTTTGTAGTCTTTCTTCATACTATCCCCACCATATTTTTTTTTATCTAGCCATACTAGACTGTTTACTATACCCATCATATGACCTTTGCTTTTGGTTGTGATGCTTCCTATACCTGAAATGTCCTCCCTTTTCTGTGTGTTGAATTTTTAACTTTTAAGACCCAAATCAAATGGCACTTCCTCAGTGAGACCTTACATAATAAGCCCTGCCTAACCGATAGGGAATGAACTTTCTACCGTTATTGAACTCTAAATATACCTCTTTTATTCATTTATCACATATTTATTTATTTTGTGATATAGGTGTGTATACCTCATGTCATCTCATCATTAGACCATAAACTACATGAAGACAGGGACTATAGCTTATCTAAGTGTTTTATTTTGCCCAGCCTCTTGCACAATGCTTTATCCCATAGATACTTGATAAATGTTTGTGGAACTTGAATTTGCATAGTTACCCATGTACATGAAATAATGAATGAGAAATCTTTGCTAGAAATGATTTCCTTTTATAACTGTTGAATTTTAAAATAAATGGTTCTTTTTTCTTAAATTTTAAATAAAATTAAACCCCAAAATTAACAGGATAAAGGATAAATTTTCTAACAATTTTAGCTGACCTTCCTAATTTAAGCTTTATTTTGGATCCACTTTTAAAGTGACTAGAAATGGAGGTGGGCCAATCATGTAGTGAGAATGAAGGACAACAGATGGACAATCTGAATGGTCTAATGGTACCCAAGCTATTAAAAGAACTACAGGAAAGCCTTCAGTATGTTGGGTGCATACTTGTCTTTGGGATTTAAAGAATTCATTTGTTGATTATTTATATTGCTTCTTATATACAATAATCTTAATGTTCAATTCTTATCTAATTTTATTTTTACAAAAGATGTTTGAAATTTGGCTAGAGTTCTCAAGTGTTTCTTTCTTTAACCATACTAATTTGATATACTATATGTGTATACACACAAATATGTGCTTATATACTTTGAAATCAATTTTCTTTTTTAAATTATGAATTTTTTTTTTAAAGTAGGAGCAGATGGAAGGGTGGAAGTCCTTAACAATAAGAAAAATCTTTCAGTATTGCCTACTTTCACTACTTGGCTTGTAGGGTCTTGAACATATTCAATATATATAATTTTAGTTAAATTCATTGGTTTTTTTTTCTATAAAGGAAGCAAAATAGTAAATTGTTTTTCCAAGGGAAATGTTTGTAGTGTCATGAAAAAAAGGAGAACAGATGGTATTATAAAGCTTAGGGGGAAAGTATAACACTTTAATTCAAACAGTTAGGCAAAGTTAAAGACAACCACTCGGTTACCAATTGTTGCCGTTATTTATGTGCCTCTAACTCAAATGTGCAGAACAAATTTTCTTAAGGTAGGAATTATTTGTTAAGCTAAATGAAAATGAAACTCAGGAATTTATTATCTTGATGTAGAATTTACTGAGAGGATTCCCAAGGGGTCACATTTTTATTAGCAAGGAGAAACAAAGAAGAAGCAGTCATAATCACTTAAAATGTATTATATAATTTTTGGCTTCGTAGTGGGCAAGTTTACCCAGATGCAGTGTGACAGCCTATTAGCAAAATAAACAGATCTTCATTACTTGGAATCTTCTGCTATTTTCCCTCCACTTTTAACTAAATTAGGTTTACAGTGCATCAGGGTTTGAATTGTGATATAGTGCATAAACTTATCCACATACTGCTTTGATTGAGCAGCAAAGCATCCATTACCAATACCATATCCAAAGTGACGTTTCCCTACAGACTGCCTGCTGTTTCATTCATAACCACAAAACAGCCTGAAATGACTTTACTTCTTTTTACAACTTGCAAGGAGTTAATGGACTGTGCTGGCCCCCTGCCAAAACCTTTAAGAAACTTTATTAATGTGTTATGAGGCTGGGACACCATAGTGCGGGATTTTATTGGTTATTCATCTTAATGAATAAAAATATGTATGCACAATTAAAGCCACATTCTTAAGCACTTGCCTTCTAGTAAATGTTCAGCCTTTGTCAGTGCCTTTCTTAGTGTTTGCTTATCAATTTTTGTTCTCTTCTTTCCAAAACCTAAACTTTCCCAAACTGCAAGAATATTAGCTCCATTTGAAGAGGCTCCATCTTTTACTATTTAGTGGAATCATTTAATACTGAAAAGAATATTCTTGTTCAAGAGCTGAAAGTGTTCATGTCAAAAAGTCCATGTCCAAATCTGGTGATGAACCACATTTTCCTATTACAAAAGAAGAAATATGTTACTCTAGAAGCCATAGGTGACACAAGTGTGCTGTAAGGCTTGTGAGAAAATGACTTGGGACAGTCAATATTAAAATTAATTTTACAGATAATTTTTTTGTTTTACCACATTTATTTTGGTGTTCCCACAAAAAGTCTAAAACCAGTTGCATATGCTATAAAGAGCTAAAGAACAAATTAATGAACTTCATAGAACTGGTAGGTCCAGATAAAGCAGACACTCTGTCTGAAAAGAGGTCAGGGTTTTCACATCTTCTTTAGATTAACAGGATAATATATGTAAAGTACTTTGCAAACATTAAAGCACTACATTGATGTTAGCTGTCATTTAGAATGTATATTATCTTCAACAAAGCACTATGCATTTTTAAATAATATCTGTAGAAGAAAGAAAACCAGCCCTACCTAAAAGATGTGGAAAAATTCCAGAACATATTTTGGCAGAAAGCTTTTCATGTTGTAGTCATCAGAATGGGAAATCTTAGATTATTTTACAAAACATCTTATGAAAAAATAGTTAATTGTAAGTAAAAATACAAAGGGAACAGTGGGAACTAAGAAGACATTAAAAATCTCCAGTACCTCCACGGATCTATGAACTCATTGATGTGGAAACTTCCTAAGCTCCTTGAGGTCAGGGACTGTTTCATTTTTTTTTTGTTTGTATCCGTAGTGCTTGGAACATAGGTGTTTGAATGCTTGTTGATTGATTGATTTTTTTTTTCTGACAATATAAAGCACAGCTTATTCATGCTTTCCTGTCTTCTGTAACTCTTGCCTGTGGCTTCCAGGAACTCTGATACAGAGGATATACCCAGTAGGCTAGAGGGTGGCCTAATAACACAACCCTTTACACATCTAAGGTACTGAGATTAAACTTTCCTGGTCGTCTGAATTTGTGCAGTTGTGTATAACATGAGATAAATGTCTTGTTGCTGATCAGATCATCTGTAGTGATGCTTCTCATAAAAATAAATAACCTGATAATTTTGAATTAACAAATTCAGATCAAGAAGTGAACACAGGGAAAGGGAACTGTAATTGTTTTCTTTGTTTTGATTTTTAACAATCTCTGGTTAGAAATGACTGCCAAATGTAGTGAAAATCTGGATGGTTTTAATTTGCATATTATTGTGGTTTAACATCTTTTCACTGATCTTGTGTGACACAGTGGAAAGAGTGCTAGATTTGTCATAAGAGGACCCAGGGTCACCTTCTAACTCTTATATGTACCTGGACTAGTTGAGGTTAGACTAGATGGCCTTTCAGGTCCCTTTCAGCTCTAACTTTGTGATCCTGTGACCCACAATACTGAGTTATTGAATGAATAGGGCATTGAGCCTATCTAGAATTAGATAATAGACAGAAGGTGAAGCATGTAAAGTGTGAATGTGGTGACTTTTATGGTATTCATGAGAAACTTCTTGAGTAGAAGGAAATCTATCATAGATAATGAATTGAGTTATACTTATTGGGGCTCGATATCTTTGGAATTTGCATTGGGATACCTTCTTGATTTTGTCATTTAGGTAAAAATGAGCTTCAGGTTTTACTGTCCTCCCCCCCTCCCCCTTTTTGGTCTCAGCCTGTGATTTCATCACTGTGGGGAACGTGAAGAATAAAAAGTGTGCTGGATTGGGAGTCAGAGGATCCAGTTTTGCTACTCATTGCCAGTAGAACCTTAGGCAGCCTCTCTGGATCTAGGTCTTCACATCTGTAAATTTAGCAGTTTGGTCTCTATTAGCTCCACTGCTACTACCAGCTCTGAATCTATGATCCTATAAATTCCTGGTAGAAGTTCAATTAACTCATCTCTAACTTCTAGTCTTAGTTACCTGGGGCCCTGAAAGATTAAATTATTTGCTCATGGTTACATAGCTAGTATTTTTCAGAGGTAGTACTTGAATCAAGGTATTTTTGACTCCAAGCCTGATCCTCCATTCACTATATTATGCTGTCTCTTACAGATTGTAATTACCCAGTTTAAATGATTGTGCAAGAATCTATTGGTCTTAAATGAAGTTCTTTTTACTCTCCTTTCCATTTATCTTCCATACCCCCAAAGTGATGGGTGGTAGTTGTGACCACAATGACAAAGTGGGTTTGGATTTATCCTTTGATCTGGAACATAGAATAGAGATATTGGGCATATGAGTTGTTCCAGTAGGACAAAGGTCAAGCCTTGTGTGCTAGAGTCTCAGTTAAGTATATAATAAAATTTGAATGAAACATGGCAGTGAAGGAGCAGTTAACTGTGTCATTCATGAAATGTGGCTTTGAAGGAGAATTATTTGATCCTGTGGTAAGGTCTTAAGGGCTGCAGTGGCAGATTAGGAGATTTGTGGGGACTGGAGTGGGTAGTGGCTTTGAAAAGGATATCTGGTGTTCATATGTTATCACTGCACTGAGCTGCTTACGTTCTTCTGGCTGTTTGCTGTTTAATTTACTCCACCAACAATCCTCAATTTGTGGCGTGCCATGGGCAAAATGAGTTTGTTGGTCTCATCCTACTCTCAATATGTGCACATTACCAAACCACAGCATACATTTGGCACAATTAGGAAGCTCTCCTCAAGGAAGGCTTGGTCCTGGGAAAATATGGAAGTTGCATTTCAGATAAAGGGAGATTTGGCAGAAGAACACAGCATGTGTAGAGTAGAAACTCAAACAGAGTACACCTACATTGCCCTTTTCTGACCTCCTGTTGCCTCTCATTTCAGTTACAGGTTCCTAGGGTTTAAACCTGAACTCAATTTAAACCTTAAACATAGATATCATCTAGTCTAATCTCCTCGTTTTGCAAAGGAAGAAACTGAGACATAGAAAAGGTAAAGTGATTTACCTAGAGTCATAAAGGAGGTAGATTTCTGAGACAGGATATAAACTCTCATTCTCTGAGTCCAATTTCAGTGCTCCTGGCCTCGTACCTCACTGCCTTCTAGTTGTCAGTAGGCTCACTTTTATTGGTTCTACTGATAGTTATTGAGAACCCTGACTCCATGCCTGGCATTCCTCTCCGTCCTCATCTCCTCCTCCTGGCTTCCCTGACTTCCTTCAAGTTCCAGCTAAAATTCTACCTTCTTTTAAGATGAAACATTTGCCGTCAAGTAGCTTGCAGTCTAGTTGGGAAAACACAGACGTATTTTAAACAGTTGAATAACCTTGCAAATTAGTATGGGCCCCAACAGATGGTACAGACAATAAATGTTGTAGGATTACAGAGAAGTGGAGATGTCACTGTGGGTTCCAGTTACAAAGGAAAGGCATCTTTAAAAACTGTGTCCCCCAACTCCCAAACAACCTCCTTTAAAGCATGTTAATATAATATGCCACATTACCTTACTTAAGAGTATAGCCTTTTAGAATCTGGGAAATATGATAAGATCAAGGAAGAGAAAGTGGTGAGTTATCAATGCCATGACATAAAAACTCTGTGAGATATAATCAAATTAGCCAAAGAGTTGTAAGGGTATTGGTGAATTCAGGCCAACTATAGACATGCTCTGTATACACAGAAACTTTAACCTTGGTTCACTAGTCAGTTAAGAGTGCCCCGCTTTTGTACTACTGTGTGACTTTGACCCTGATTACTAATTAAACAGAGACTGAAAGTCTCTAAATGTCTTTTGAACAGGCATAATAATAATGAAAACTTCTGCCTTCAAAAAGAAACTTTGGAAAATGTGTATAGATACAAGCATTTTCTTTTCTTTTCTCTTTTCTTTCTTTCTTTCTTTCTTTCTTTTTCTCTCTCTTTCTTTCTTTCTTTTTCTTCCTTCCTTCCTCCCTCCCTTCCTTCCTCCCTCCCTCCCTCCCTCCCTCCCTTCCTTTCTTTCTTTCTTTCTTTCTTTCTTTCTTTCTTTCTTTCTTTCTTTCTTTCTTTCTTTCTTTCTTTTTTTTTTTACTGCAATGAAGACAATACTTGAGTAAAATCCAATAGAGATGTGGCTCTCAATTTTTAAGGCCTGGTAAAAATGATTTAATCATCTCTGTTGGATTTGTAGGCATACAATAAAAAGAGTAGAGCCAAATTAAAAAAAAGATAAGAAATATAGTGAATAAGCATATCAAATGCATTTGATGCCTTCAGTTTCTGACAACATTAAGGAATTCATTCTTTGCCTCTGAAGTACCTCTCTGCAGTAAAAGAATGTTGGATTCAGTTGAAGCTTAGAATTACTCTATGTAATCACTGCCAATTATGATTACAGGATAGTAAACTAGGTCCAATGTGTCTCTCAATCTAAGCTTTAAACTTGCAAAGGATACTAAAGGAGGGAAATGCAGAGTTGTAGTGATTCAACAGCCAGTAGCTAAAAGCAGAGAATTGTAGCTGGGAGTTAAGTATACTAGGGAAAAACAAACCGTGTCTGGGATCCAGAAACTACACAACAGTCTGTACTTTCTGCCTGCCTCAGGTAAATTTGTTGCCAATTGCTGCAACCCCACCTGGCTTTTTTGTTCTTCTATAATTGTTTCGCATACTTTCTCAAGTTAGTCCAACTGAGTAATACTAATGCTGATGATGCTAATGAAGTAGAGGTCGGAGTGTAATCCTTAGTGACAAAGCCATCATTTATAGCTGGCTTGTGTCCCATAGCCACAAAGAGCAGAATTCACCCCAGGCAGCCACAACTCCAGTGTTTGTGACATTGGCCACAAAGGGCAAGAGGAAAGAGAGGGCGTATGCATCAGACATCTGGAAAGAGCAACCCTAAAAGTATTTTTATTCTGATGTTGGTAGCACTACTTTCATTTATGGAGGACAACACATTTTTTTTAATGTTTTGTTTTTATTTTGCACATATGTTTGCTTTGATAAAGAGAAAAAATTCAGCGTCAAATGGATGTTGTTACAAATGGGAACATTTTGGCTTCCCTTGTGATTTTCTGCAACACAGCTCTAGAATCTGGGGTTTTCACAAAATTGGGCATGTGCTTCTGTCACAAGTAGAAAGTATTATGGGTACATACATAATTTAAAAACATATGAAATGGAAGAAATCTTTCATGAAAGCCCCCTTCTCCACCAGTTTTCCACCCCCATTTCTCTAGTGGAAGCATCATTTCTCATCCACTATTGCCTTAGTCTTTTTTAAAAAAAATTATTATTAAACATCTCAAAGCAAAACAAAACCAAAACAAATCACTAAGAAATTGTAGTACCTGCCCTTGATTGTGTGTGAAACCAAGCTTCATTAACAGCAGACTGGGCCCACACCCCTCCCAGCCAAATCTGGCTTTTGCCCTTCACACAGGACACTAGGTGGACGACATTTCAGGATAACTGTTTGGCAGCCATTTTAGATACTGCCTGCGCCGAGAGCACTCTGACTGCCAAAAATTGCAGACACTCGGTGCCAAAACACTCTTGGCAGTAGAGATAAACTTTGTAGAGATACACAGTCCAGAAATATCTTATAATTACAAAGCGCAGGGGGCAGAATGTTTTTACAATACAGCTGTGCTAATGTAAACATTTAATTTGGCAGCCTCCTCCACCCACTTTTCAATTAACCGGGTTTATGCAGATACTTTAGGTCTGTAATAAACTTTATTGCTACTTCTTTTAGAGTACAGTTTATGAAACACAGATTTGAGGGGTTTGTATTCTTTTTTTTGGGGGGAGGATTCCATCCATTTAGAAAAGTGCATTGTGAAAGTTATGTTACCATAAAGGGGGAAGTGTTGATTCCTGTTTCAGAATGCCATAGGAATGGCTCCTCTGAAAACAATTGCTTTGAAAGAAAAAAAATTCTGTGGGAGCTGTCTCCTTTGGTTTCCACCAAAGCAAGCAAAAGGATATTAATAGAAAGAGGTAAAATCACTTCTACAGTTACAAAAAAGACACTTGTGTTGGTGATCATAAAAAAAAGATAAATATCCCCTGCAATACATGAGGCTATTTTAGAGACAAATTCTCAATAATAGTTCTTACAGATATAATAATTGTAATTGCTGTGATGATTATTCTTATAGAATGAAGAAATAATTTTCTATCTAAAGTAGCATTCAAGTCTCAAATTCACAAAGGTAGTCCATACATTCTTTTTTAGCTAACCTCAAAATAGTAGAGGTCATAGAAATGTGTTGTGGGGTGACTTTCCACTCCTACTCCCCTACCTCAAACCACATCCCTCCAGTCCACTGGGCTTTTACTCTGTGTCTTCCTGATTTTGTTTTCAATACTCAGAGAAGCCCCAGGGTAATTTGCATGGGTTAGCCCAGCTACCACAGAGAAGATGGATGAATGAAAAGACAAGAGGGCAGCTGAAGCAAAAAGCAACTTCTAAAATTCAATATTCAGAAGCAGATATTAAGCTAGTATAAAATGGGTTATCCAGGAACTGAGAGAGAGGTAGAGACATGGGAGCACTCCTAACATAGTAAGGGGTAGAAAATGAATTTTATTAGAGCAGGATGAGTAGAAAATGGTTCCTTCAGCCCCTGAAGAAACCTTTTGTTTGTAACATGGGCTGTAAGGACAGAAAGAGTGTATACCTAGAGCTGATAGTAGAGTTGGGTGAGTGGGGGGAATGGTGTGAAGCAAACATAATACTGTTGTTCTCTTGTGGTCCAGCTACCCAAGAGCTCATACCATCTTGTGGGAGAAGGATCAAACTGCTTCCATAGAAGATGAACCAAATAGAAGTGATCAGAAGGTAGAACTTAGATGGTAAATAATGAGAGACAGAGCCTTGCTGACCTGAACTTGATCTGACTGAAGTGCTTCCTAAGGTAATATTGTGAGTCACAGTTTAATTAATTAATTAATTTTTACTTTTCTTCCTATAGTGAAAGAGGCCCACCTCAAGAGAGAAGGGTACTGACTCTCTTTACTCTCTATGGACACATTTGTGAATTCTTTCTGTGTTCTTTACTTTATAAACAAACCTCTTTGATGTTTGGTACCTAATTAGCCTCAGTGCCCGTGAAGGGCCCTGATGGCCATACTTGTAGGGAGCATCATCCCAGGTGTTGCTGGGGTAGGAGCAAACCAGCCAGAGATAAAAGAAGTATCTAGATTAACCTGGGACTTTCATGTAAAGAGGTGACTGATACCAGGGTTACTGAAATGTGAAGCTACATCTTATTTTAGGAAAAACTGTGATAAAAGAAATTTTTACATACATGCTATGTCACAACAAATATCTTCTGGCACAGGTACATTTTAATGTATAACTTTCTGAAATTGTAGAAAATCAGAGAGAGTACAAGGAAAGGTAGATAGATCTTTAATGAGACAGTTGCTTTTTTAATTTAATATGTTTTATTTCCATTTATTTAGGATCACTGTAAAATTTTAGAAAATTTTCAAATAATTTTTTGCTTTTTTATTTTCCTTGGGCATTTTGCTTATCTAAATAATTACTAAATTGATAATTAATAAATTAATAGCTAATAAAGAGAACTAATTGTCATTGGCTCTCTAGGACTTCTTTTGAAAACTATCTATTAAACTTCTTCCCGGAGCCTGTAGCACTCTGGGTAGAGTGATGGCATCTCTGTTGTTTATGATTTATGATATTGTATTATGGAATCTAGTCTTACACTGTCTCGATTATTTTATGTATATGCTACTCTTTAATATTAAGTTAATCATTATTGACTCAAATAAACTCATGGTCCACATAGATCCCTAAACCTAGGTCACCAACAGCAAGCTCTCAAACTTATGAGGTTCCTGCCATGACTAAAAACATCCATTTCTCAGAATTATTGTTCAGTGACCTGTGCTCAGGGAAAGCTGCTCAAAACTGAAGAGGAAGGTAGGGCCTCCAAGTCTAGTTTCAGGCTCATTTAGATAAGCACATGTTCCTGCTGCTGTGAGCTAGTAGTCACTATTGCTCCTGGTGAGGAGTGGGGATGGGAAAGCAATCCCCTTTCCTGCCTCATTGGAAGCCAAAAGAGAGTGTGCAGGGTTCCAAAGTGATGTGACCAAAAAAGGAATTTCTTTAGTCCTTAGGCCCACTGGTAGGCAATTCTTTCTGGCTCAGGAACCTATCATATTCAACACTTCCTTCCCTCACAATAGGACCAATTAGGAGTTGTCCCATCATCTGAAATACATTTCTTTCAGCAAGGGCCAGAGCACATACCCTATAACATGCCAGTTCTATGGAAGACAGTCAGTCTGACACTGATCAAGGGAGTCCTATAATCACATTGTTACACATTACCATCACTGTCATTAAGGTTGTAGCTAGTGTGTTGAAGGCTTTCTTCTTTGTGTATCTCTAGGGTAACAATGGATTGTTCTCTGCTGTTACATTTTCATTCGATCAGCCTACCATCTTTTCTGATCATATATAGCCTTCATGATGTCTTTCAATTTATTAATTTTGAAAAACAAGTCATTGAAGGTTTTTGAAAGCATATTGAAGCCATTAAAAGTCCTAGATACAACTCTGTTAAAATAAGCCTTATCTTAGCATGAAGAAGACCTTGCCTTTTCAAAGACTCTATCAGTGGTTCATAAGCTCTAGCAGGTTCTGTGAAGCTGGAAAGGTTTTGAATGCCTCTTGATAATTTAATTTTGGCTAATTTCTATGTACATATATTATATATATGATATAATAACTAAAATGAACTACGATAATAATATTGGTCCAGATTTGTTATTTTATTGGTGCGGATGAGCAATTATTCTATAATTTGTAGTCTTTCAGAGTTGTCCAGGGCACTGAGAAATTGAGTGACTCATCCACACAGCCAGTATATGTGAGAGGCAAGACTTGAGCACAAGTCTTTCCACTCCTAACGCAGCTCCTGCCTACTACACCAAGTATAACAATAGCAACTACTACTACTACTTTTTAAATGGATCTATAATTTTATCAGTATGCAGGCATCCTTTACTAATACCATTGTAATCCATCCTCCATATTCTCTTCCCACGTAGTTCTTTTCTTGTTTTGCCATAAATCTTTCATGAAGGCCTCCTGTGCTTTTGATATTTTTGGTAGAACAATATAACATTTGTTTCTCATGTTTGAGGATATGATCAGTCTACTTTCCCCCCAATAACATGAGACTTCATAGTGTTCAAGGAGTTGCTGCAGTTAACAATATGCCATCATTTAACAGGCACATCTGAAAAACATTTCCATCAATAAGAGTTACTTTCGTTTGAACTTTATGTCGTAGTACAACTATGACATTGATAAACGCCTTTGATGAATATTATCTCAGTATACAAGGCTTCACCAAAGTCTTAGTGCAGTTTTAAGCTTTTGTGCCTTAAAATTGAAGTTTGAGAACACTTGAGATTTTGGGGACACCGAGTGTGTATGTGCGTGTGTGTATTCAGCATTGTTATTTTTCAATGATCATTTCAGTTTTATAAAAAACTTAGTGTATACTATTTAGTCATAAATTTCACCCAGGGTTCTTTTTTACATATGAGCAAGTTGAAGATGATATTCCTTCCTTTTTGTTTCTTATTTCCAGTTCCGTGGTAGTTATCCGTGATAGCACCATTGTGTTGCTTCTTAGAAGCAGGTATGATGATTCATTCACCTGTTTGGACTAAGCCTAGCTCTACTCTTTATAAAAATGAAGGTCTATTCATTATGGGATCCTATAAACTGCTTGTTGTCTTCTTAATATGTTACCTATCACATTTTATTATCTTTCTATTAAAACAGCATGGAAAAAGAGTCACTGTCTACCAATGAACATTAAACTTGAAATAAATATGAGAAGAAGATATTTAGTAGTAAAAGAGGCTTGAGCCTATTCACAAGCTTTTCCTTCGGCATCAGAAAACTGGAAACACTTAAAAGTAATTGGCACTCTCACCAAGTGGCATAGCCTAGAGTCCAGAAGATTTGAGTTCAAATGTGGTCTCAAGATACTTACCAGCTTGACTAGTAAGTGACTCTGGGCAAGTTGCTTAAGCTCTGCCTGCCTTAATTTCCCCCTCTATAAAATAGGGATAATAACAGCATCTAATTCCCAGGGTGGTTGTGAGGATAAAATGAGTTAATATTTTTAAGTGCTTAGCATAGTGCCTGGCACACAGTGGGTACTTAATAAATGCATGTTTCCTTTCCTTCCTTCCTGAGCCAGGATAGTAGGAAGGAGGTTTCAATATCAAAATACTATGCATTTTTGAGCATAGATAAACCTAGACATTAAGTGACTTTGACGACAATCTATCTTACGAAGAGAAAACTGTTAACTAGCCTAGTAATATTATTGTTACTTTGCAGACCGTGATGTAAGAGCTTTATTTTATCCTTTAGTATAACATATGGAAGAGTATCTGTAATTCTACATAATTGTCTGTACAGAATTCTTGTGTTGTTGCTATTTTGAAGGAATATAGTTCTATAGACCTTAAGTGACTTTCACAATATAATAACCGTTATCATTATTGCTCCTAATAACAATGATAATAATGTCAATAATAACATGAGACACTGCATGACTTAGTGGATGAAGTGCTGTACTTGGTGTCAGGAAAAACTATTTTTGAATCTTACCCAGGGACAGTTACTAATTGTATGACGAGCTTTTCTAAGCCTCAATTTCCTCATCTATAAAATAGGAATAATACCTCACAAGGCTGTTATAAGCATAGTGAAGCTCAGGAGAGATAGTGTGTAGAATATTCTTTGTTAACTTGTAAGTGTTATTTAAGTGTAATTACCATTATTATTCATAGTAAAGATGTAGATAACCAAATGTATGACGATCAGATGTCTTCAGTTTTTTGTTTGTTTGTTTGTTTTGTTTTAATGGTGTATCAGTTGAGTTGATCAGGGATCTATCTTCTTTGTTAGTCAAATCTCTCCCTTTCCTGACCATGTCTTTTACTACTGAAATGAAAGATCCACTAAAGAAAAAGCTAAAGGAATTATCCAGGTAAATTTCTATTCACTTCTACTTCTGATGGGGTCAACCTAGGGCCCTGTTACTAGGAGCATAATTCTCTCCTTAGGGAAGTCTCTGAAGGCTTTGTAAGAGCAATTAAAAGGATATGCTCAGTAGTTAAGTACTCTTCATTTTTATCTTCTGCAGAACTGTTTACTACTTTTCAGTAACATTGTAGTTAAAGGCGGGGGGGGGGGGGGGGGGGGGGGGGGGGGGAAGATGTCAGCTTCCCTCTTGAGATTGAGTAGTTTGGGAGGGAAGCAGAAAGGCCCAATACTTCTGAGCTGGGTGACCTTGGGTAAGTCATCTAACTTCTCTAAGACAGATTTCTTTATCTAGATAATGATACTTGAACTACATATGTCACAAGGCAATTACTAGGAAAATGCTTTGTAAATTTAAAGCACAATAGAAAATAGTTACTATTAATAATTTTATATTAATAGCGTTATTAATAACAAGTAAGTATAGTTTTCTTTTGAATAGGTAATGACTGGAGATCATTGCAGTTTTCTATTTGTTTATCAGGGTGTGAAAAGGTACAAAAAATACAGTATGGTTTTTATTGATTATTTTGAAAAGGAATGTATTTCCTCAAAGATGACAGAAAATTGAAGTGCTTCTAAATTCATTACTCTCATTACCACACACCTGGACTACTCTCTCTCTGTTCTCCAATTAAGGTGTCAAATGCAAACTGGCAAACTCCCTAATGAAGCCCAACCAGATTAAAATGTAATTGGGAAACCTTTAACAAAATCAACAAAAATAAAATATAACATAGATAATGTTAATTTGTGATTTCTGAGTCAATACATGGCAGCTGGGATCCATTTCCATTTGATTTTGATACCACATGATGAATGGAATTAATTCATCTTTCATATCACTTCAAAGATAAGTATTCCTTCTGCATAAATCTGGTAGCATCACTATTCTACTCCAAGATCTTCAGTGGTTCCCTATTGTCTACCAAGCATATATACTTGGCATTCAACAATTTAACACTACCTTCCATTTCATATCCATCCCACCCTTTCCTACCACTCTACACTTCAGCCAACGTTATCTGCTCTCTGTCTATGCTCTTTACTTTCCTTCCTCCATAGCTTTACTCTTTCTCATGCTGGAATGTTGTCCTTTCTCTTTGTGTGTTGAATTCCTGACTACCCTTTAAAAGTTAATGAAGCTGTTTCCTCCATGAGGACTTCCCAATTCCCTTTGATGCTAACAAATTTTATAATGTAATTTTCTTAGCTTTTTTTTTACATCTTTCTAATATACTTGTCCTAGAGCATTATATTTTATAGTTATCTCTATGTTTTGTTTCTCTACTGGATCATTTTAAGTTCTGTGAACACAAAAACTGTCTTATTTAAACTTTGTATCTCCCCCAGTGCTGAGCACTATGCTCTGAACACAGTAAATGCTTAATTAATGCTTGAAGTTCACAACTTGAACAATCTCTTTTGAAGTTTTTTTCTTTTGTGCACACGAGAGAGCACGTGTGTGTGTGTGTGTGTGTGTGTGTGTGTGTGTGTGTGTGTGTGTGTAAAAAGACCTGAGCAGGCACAGGTTGATACCAGAAGTCATAAAGTTAAAAAACAATAAGATAAGATTGCCCTTTAATAGAAAAACAAAACAAAACAACACCTCATAAGCCTAGTATTACTATGTAATGTATCTTGATTTTGTTTTCATTCTTCCAATGCTTCCTATCCTAATGTGACTGCTTCATCATATCCCTAAGGAAACACACAAACATGAGCAAATTAAGTTTTTCCAAAGTAGGATAATGTTCAAGTACATTAGTGTCTGGCATACCATTTAACTTTATCAGGAATTTAAAGCTGAGGATGTACCATGTAGCCGTCTGTGACTTGCCAATTAGCTGGGCTTCCCCCACTGTTTCTGGTTTGGCAGGCTCGAGGTGGTTTACCCTGTTGCAGAGCTCACTGCCAAGGACACATGGCCAGCTCCCGGCTTCCTGTCTTCCTCTTTGTGTCCTGGCCTTGCCTTCCCTGGAGCTGCCAAGTCACAGTTGCCAAAAAATCTTCTCTGAAAAAAAAAAAAAAGGTCAAGCAACCAAAGGCCTCGAATCACCTATGCCAATATTTGTGTTTTCTTTTTATTCCTTCTTGTGTTCGACTTGAAGGAAAAGTATACAAAAACTACAAGAGAGTGGAGCCTAGGGATAACTCTGGATCACTTGGACAATGAACAATTATTACAGTGTAACCAAAAGGGCCCTCTGGTCAGTCAGGATAAGATGTTTCAAGTGGGATGCTATTTAAAGCTCTGTGAAGTTCAACGGAACTGAAATAATTTAATGTGAATTTGGATTCAATTGCTTTTTTTAGGATTCATACATATACACATGTCATTTTGGGCTATTGCTTACTCCGGCTGCCTCCCAAGGAGGGAAGGAGAGAAGGATGTTCAGAAAGGATAGGCTTGGCTTAACTACTGCATTTTTTTGAGGATGCTGTCGTCCTGTGCAGCTGTTAGCTTTCTGTTTTGGTTTCTATAGACGTGGACCAGTGGTTAAGTTTCTAGTGTTGGTTGCTGAGCTGTGGACTGAGGAATAAGGTAGGTAGCATTCCTTTTCCAACACTGTATGACTATCTTGTATGTGACGTTGCTGGAGTGCTACAGTAAGAGATCCAACATTTGCCAGGTGAGTTGTTTGATAGATGATGGCTTTTTTGGAAACATAGTACTGGATCCAAATTCAGATTATGTGAGGGGGGTGACCTACTCTGCCCCCTGTGCTCTCCCAACAAAGGCCCTGAGATTTGCCCATTCAGTTTTGGAGCACTTATACAAGAAGATTAAAGTTGGAGAAGGTGGTAAATGGAAGGATTTATTTCAAAATGAATTTTCCATTCCACAAACCATAGTCTTTTAGCTTTCATAAACACTTTAAAATTCCTTAAGAGTTACATTTTCTGGCTTAATAATGTTGACCAGTTGAAAAGTTAGATGAAAAGAATTTCTTGAAGTTCTTGATAGTGGTAAAATTCATAAACACATGCACATATTTATATGTACATATATAGTGATACTTTCTGTATGTTTTTGCATCTTTTATATAGAGTATGAAGTAACCACTTTTTTTAAATTTAAGGGTTTCAGAGCATTTTTAAAGTTCATTTAAACTAAACCACTTGCCATTACACATCTTTGTTTCCCTTTCCTCTCTTCTACCTCCATTTCTGATGGATGGAGACACTGAAGGAAATATATTGTGTACACATGTTGTCCTTGGAGTCAGAGAAAGCTAGACAACTTATATTCTCATCTCCCAATTGGTTTCTGCCAGGTAACTTCTCAATTTCAATTAATCTTTCTTCATTAAACCCTTTAGAAGCTTTTGTAGCTAAAGTAACTGCTCTGATAGCACATGAATTTCTATTTTGTTGATGAAATTGGTGGTATTTATTAATTTTTTCTTACGAAAATCTTTTCTCATTTTGAGGAATAACATTCCTTGAGTTATAATTTGCTTATCTTCATGATTTTTTGCATAATTCTTATCACTATATTAGTCCTTAAGTTTGTTGGTAAGCAATTGCTTCATGTATCCCATGACTATTTAAAAGTTAATAACAGCTTCTGCACTACTTTAAGATAAGCATTTTGTCAAAGTTTAGCTATTGCCCAGAATCAGTCAACTAGCATTGATTGAGCACCTACTATGTGCCAGGTTCTGTGCTAAGCACTGAGGATATAAAGACATAGGACAGTCCCTGCTGTCAAGGAGCTCAGCCTAAGGCTGGAGACGATATGCAAATAGCTGTGTACAAACAGGATGTATACAAAGAACATTAGAGGTAATCTCAGAGGGAATGCACTAAGACTAAATACAGAAAGAGGTTTCTTGTAGAAGGTGGGATATTTGCTGAGCCTTGAAGGAAGCCAGGGAAGATAGGAGGTGGAGAGGAGGAGGAAGGAAGTTCCATACATGGGTGACAGCCATAGGACTGGCCCACACTTGGGAAATGGAGCACCATGTCAGAGGAATAGCAGCTAGGAGGCCAGGGTCACTGAAGTTTGAAGCTATCAACTTCACATCTTCCAATGAAAAAGAACACTTAAAAAACCCCGCTTTTTTTTTCTCCTCCCCTTGAACCTTATAGTCTTTTATGACAGTAATAAGGAAACGTGGTTGTGGGTATAATTGCCATGAAACAATTACACCCCAGGGGATTAGCAACAGCATTTTCCTTTCTATATCTAAGGGCACTGTTCCATCCAGAAGATCCGTTTGTAAATAACTTGTTGATGATAATAATAACAACAATAGCTTCATTTTTATGGCATCTTTTCCCACAGAGATCAAAGTGCACTATATCAGATTCTTTCTCGTTAACACCCAGTGTAGTGGAATAAAAGGTATTATAGCCATTTTCAAATAGGAAATTGAGACAGAACATGATTAAGTGACGTCCTTAAGGTCACAAAGAAAATTGGTAGTAGAACTTGAACTGAAATGTAGGTTTCTTGTTTCTCTGAAAGTTATAAAATCTCATTATATGTGTATAAAATATGCATATGAATACATATATACATATGTGTGTGTATAAAGCCACAGTGTAAGGATTAGAGTCATTTTAAGAGATTATCTTTTGGGATCAAATGAAATAATATATGAGTTGATGGGCAAACCAAATGTAAAGTCAGATACTCTTGCTAGTTTTATATGGTATAGATTCTTTCAGTATAGTATTTGAAGATATTTGACATGTTGAGGAGGTGAAGGAAATAATTTATTTACCTACTAATTAAAGGACTGAAAATGTCTCTCATCTTCTACATCATACCTTTACCAACACTATGTGTATGAATATGCACACACACATATGAATCTTAATGTATTTTGAGTTGAATCCTATATTGAAGGATCTCAGAGTACTTTACAACTCCTAACTCTAAAAACCATTTGATAAGTAGATGGCACCATCCCTTTGATGAACTGACAAGAAGAAGTATGAGATGATTGTGATTGTTGGTCAATGAAATAGCTAAGTAAAGATGATTTCAGAGTTCTGAGTTACAGAGTCTTTACTAATAGGATAGACTTCATACATCTGAGGCTGTTGTGATGAACTTAGACCTTCTTATAGTGGGACTAAGAGATTTGGGAGCAGTACTTATCTGTCTTCCAACCTGAGTTCATGGTGTCTTGGAGGACGTGTCCTCTGGGGAGAATGCACAATTAACTTGATGCCTTTAATTACTATTGTTTGCTTGGTGAATTAGATGTTGGCACAACTATGTGTGTCTTCAGATGTACACATGTCATGAATGTATGTCCTTAAGTATTGCTGTTTGGGGAAGATCATGTGTACTAGCAGTTGCTTTCTCTCAGGACAGATCTTTTCCACAAGGAGATTCTCTAAAATGATATTGGGATTTGATGAATGGAAAACACTCTAAAATTAGTCAGACCATGTTTGTGTGTGTGTGTGTGTGTTTATGTGCATGTATGCAAGAGTATGTGTGTTAGGTATCTGAAATAGCACCTGTAGTTCAGGAGCCTGAAGAAAAGTCACATTTCAGTACCTCAGCCTAGGTAAATGGGAGTGATCTCCTGATTAACATAGATCCCACCCCAGGAATCTCATGGGAAGGATAATGGCCATGAGACTTTATCTCATCATTACTACACCTCCTGTTGTGTCTCATTGCTTAATGAGTGTTAAAACAGAAAACTCTTCTAAGTAGATAATCAGATAAGAAAATGCCAAGATTTGGTGATCTTTTTTTAATAGGAGAAAAACCACCCCCTTATTCAATGTTAAAAGTGTTGAACTTAAAAAAAAATCGCTCTTGAGCTGCTCAGATCAGTTATCATGTTGTAATTTTGGCAATTAAAGAATGATACAGAGTACTTTCTGTGATCACTCTTTATTCTTAGAGTGTTAGTTTGTGATTTTTATATCACATTTTGAAAGACTTGGGATGGCCATTTTCTTAAGTCCCCCCACCCCCTTTTTAAAAAACTTGAATGTTTCTGACTTCTTCCCATTTTGTGTTATATCTATTGTATTGTGTTTTTTCACAGTATGATATAACCAAGTATAGAAGACTATGAGTGGGAACCTGCTAATTGTAGAGAGAGAAGCAGCTTTGCTACTTTAAAAACAAACCACTTGCTTTGAATTGTAGCCTCATTTAAGTAGGAAGTTTTAGCTTTGTCTGTTCTTATTGTGGTAACCTATATTTTGTATTCAGCTTGAATCTCAAACCCTGACATCACCCAGCATTGTAGCAAATTACTGTGCTATTAGATCTTACTGAAAACATAGAAGTAAAGCAGAATGATGACTCTACGTAATGCCCGACTTTTCAAACATGGGTTGTAGGCTTTACATTTACACAAGAAAGAAGACTTTTTCCTACCTAAATTATAATTGTACATGAGGTTAATTTCCTGCACTATCTCATTATGAGCCGTATTTGTTCTTTGTAGCTTCTGAAGCCCTTCTTTGCGCAGAGTGGGCCTTAGGTCTTTTGCCTGGAAAATGAAAGGACTGAGTGAGATGGTCTGTAAGCTCCCTGCCAACTCTTAATGCTTGGTAATTTTATGATAGTAGAATCTGACCATTTGTCGTGAGATATACAATGAAGAGCAAACTCTTTAGAGAGCTGCCCTATAAATCGCTGTTCTATACAGTGAGAAATTTGGGGTAGACAGCTGTAATGAATAAAGCAGCATTGTAAACAAGGATTCCTTAGGAAGTATAGAAAACTTGGCAATGTGATATTGATGGTATGCTATCCCACCTTTTTTGCTATGTAACCACTTCAAAATCAGCCTGTCAGAGGCACCCCAAACCCTTCACCTCCATCAGCTGTCGTTAGCCTTTATAAAGTAAATTGATGGTCTCGAGCCAATCCTTAGGCAGACAGACACCACAATTAGTAGTGTCTGGCACACTTGTTGGCATTCTCAGCCAACATGCCAAGAATTTAGCAGGCCTTGGAGAATAAGATATCCTTCCAGGTCAAACATAGGGCATTGTGGAGAAGCATAAATGATTTCTAAGATTTAGCCCCAACTATAAGTAAAAAAGGGGTTTCGTTTCTGTTTAAATGGCATGTGTTTTTTTTTTGTTAGTTCATTTATTTATTACTACTATTTATAGGGGGAAAAGGGAAGGAAAGTCACTTGTTTACAACTTGGTTTTGGGTTATCATAGTTAATCTTGCTATGGGGTTTGGTGTAGATTGATGCTGTACTTTTTTGGACTCTACCCAAACTTTTAGACCTTTACATTGATCATTTCTTTAGGCTATCAGCCCATTCCTAGATAGTCCTTTCTTTATTTTATAATCTCAGTTATTTGTTTAACATTATTGAATATGTTGCAGTGTTTCATTTGTAATTGCACTGTGCATTCCTATAGCATAGTCCTAAAATCACTCCAAATACAATACATAACACTCGAGAGATGCTGGTGATGCTGTTTTACTTCACCCACTACTTAATTTCCTTAAATTTTATTTAAAAAATATGAACTTCTGCATCAATAAACAAGAACATTTTGGTATATGAAGAATGAGAGGCTTGTATAAGAAACCATGAACTTCTATTGTGTAGTTTGCTTTTTTAGAAATATATGTGTGCATGTAATTTAACAAGATAGTAACAAAACTGTTCCTTTTGTATCCTGTTCTGTAGTTTATTCTTTTCTTCTGTGAATTTAGAAAAATGTTTTATTGTTGTTCTGCTTTTGCATGTGTGTCACTGCCCACTAACCTCCCCACCTTTGTAACAAATACATATGGTCCAACAAAAGAAGGCAATACAGTGACCAGATTATGTAATTTTAAAGAAGAGGGAAAAGTTTTTTTTTTTAAAGTGTATATACTTTAATTTGGTTTAATGCTTATGAGACAGTCTGTGAACTTTTTCTGCCTGACATCAACATTTTGTTTTGTTTTCGTAAAAATCACTGGAGAAGGGCATATGAATTTTCTATTACTTTCTATTACCTTTAATTCCTATGCAAAGGCAACAGCTATGAAACACACCTACTGTTCAATTGTCATATTCTGGAGGTTGGCATATGGTTGCCAGATGTGTTAACTGTAAGGAACCCATTGCCTTACCCTCTGTAATTTCTTTACAGTTTAAAACAAAACAAAACAAAACAAAACAATGAACATATAGGAATTGAAGATATTCTTAGGATTTGCTTTGGGATAATGTTATTTATAATTGATTAGTAACAAGAAATATTTTGGGATGATCTTTAAAAGTAGCTGAATATAGTTTTAGTACTTAAAAATATTCTAAGTCATAATTCAGAAGACAGATTGTCTGATCAGGCTTCAAGACCCCACATTTAACACAATTTATAGACCCAGTTTTTCTCCATAGAAAAATTCAGTGGTGGCTATCATGACAGAAAATGACAGTGTTTGAACGATAGATATAACATCATGAAAATTTCTTTAGGCAAAATTGGGCACAGGAAAAAGTGGAATTAAGTAATGAAATACTAGAAGTTGAAACAATAGTACTTGTTAGATTTCTGTCCAAAGGCTTGACATACTATATAGCTTAGGCTTTAGGTTTCATACTTTGGGGCCATTGATTTAAGCCATGTTATCTAATAAGATACACATTCTTGAGTATCAGCATTATTTACGAGTTTGAAGGTGAAATTCTGTGACGTGAACTCATATGCACAAACACAAATTTGTTATTGTGGAAATGTGTTCATTGGGCAGAGCTGCAGTAGATGTAAAGTAAAGACTGCTCCTAAGAGAGAAATCCTTCTTTCTGCTTTTTGTACTGTAATGTTTCAGGCATTTTCGATTGGGGGAGGGGTGCTCCCTCTAATAGCTCAGATCGAACAACCCATCTGTGTCTTTGTATGGGTATTTGTGAGTTGTGAACAAAATGGTTGACTATCTGCTTTCTGGTTTCCTTGATGAGTTTCTCTGCCTACAGCTAGTATGGTCTTGAGTTGATAGATAGCCAGTTGATTACCAGGCCTGTATTCAAAATCTTTCCTGCCAGATTGGACTCTCTATAGCTTGTGTTCCGTTGGCATAGCTTTTGAGAGGCTAGATTCACCTCTAAGACACAGTGAGGCATCTGAACAGGCCTTTGGTAGGTAGGCATTTGTTTCTTAATTAAGTGAAAATGCTTGATTTAATGGTATATGACCTTCATTGAAAAGCTGTATGTGAAGAGAGGCAAAATAAAATGCTAAAGACAGCCTATTCAATGGTTCCCAACCTTTGGACTGCAGACTATTGAGGGGGTATTCATAGGAGACTAGGGAATCCATATTGAAATGTACTGAGAATTGTTTCAACTGTCATTTAGTGCCAATAAAATGCGTAGAATAACTCTATAAATAAACATACTTCCAATGGACAGAATAAATAATATGCCTTATGTGTCATTTTGTGCTTTTCCAATATACATGGATGCAGGCATGATTATTTAAGTGCTAAAAATATATCTTTTATCTCATCAGTGTGCAGTAGGGCTCACAACTCTTGTACAACTCTTATTCATGTTTAAGAAATTCTATTGATATCAAGGCCTTCCTGTAGCTCTCTTGATATTACCAAGGGTACCAGTGCAATATATGGACTACCTAGGGCAGCTAGGTGGAAAAAACAGCCAGCCCTGTAGTTTTAGGAGTTCAAATCTGGCCTCAGACACTTACTAGCTGTGTGGCCCTGGGCAAGTCTCTTAACCCAGATTGCCTCCCCTCTAAAACAAAACAGAAAACTGTATGGACTGTCTATCTGTAATGCCTTGCTCTTGCTATGTGACTGGCTCACTTCAACTTTTGGTCATGTTTTTTTTTTTATGACAGATAGCTTTTTATGCCATTTTTGATAATCAATATGCCATTTGGTAATCAATTTAGCTTTGGTAAATCTTGTCTTTCCATTGATTTCTGGGCATTACTTTTTCTCAGTCATCTTAGTAAAATGATTTTAATGCAGGGATTTTCGAAATGTTTTAATTTAGAATAGGACTTTTTGACTGGAAAAGGTCAGGAATTCCACTTATCTAAATGCTGAGAAGATGTGCAATAAAAAGGATATCATCAACTCAAATTATTATAGTACTTTGTATTTATTTCACTTGACAATGGAGTGGTGTGATCCACAAAGAAAGCTTTGTATAAGTAGATTTGGAAATGGATCTTAGAAGGGGTGATGAATTGACTTTTTAAAAATTATCTCTGTATTTCACTATATCATTACATGAAAATGGCTAAAGTGGTTTCAAGTAAAGAACGTTAAACTTGAAATCCAAAGATCTAAGTTTGAATCGTGAGTTTGTTATTTGCTGCATAGGTTAGTCACTTAACTTCTCTGGACTTTAGTTTCCTCATTGGTGAAATTGGGAGGAGGGCGGGGTCTAGCTAGATGACCACTGAGGTTCTTTCCGGCTCTAAAACTATGATTACATGTTTGTTAAAGAAAGGTAGCAGTTGGTTTTTTTGTTTCTATAGGACGCCTAAAAGCTCTTCCCAATATTATATTGTCTAGCCTTACTAGAGTTAATTATCATACCTTTATTTTTAGAGAGATAAATAAACTGGGCTTAGAAGACAAGTCATTTCACTTACAGTGGGAAAGTGAAATATGCATGAGAATATATACTGGAAGTCTGCTAGCACATTCTGCATAGTGATTTGTTTAGTGTGTTATAGAGGAGATTCTTGTTTAAATATGTGTTGGTCTAGAAGGCTAGAAGACATACTTTCTAATTTTGAGATTTTGCAATTCTGTAACCACTGATTTCTGACTGGATGAAAAGCCTAATGACTTCAGTGATTTCTTGTTGGAATTATGCTAAATTCCTAAGACACTAATTGAAAATATATTTCCTCAGATTTCTATTTGTCTATTCTCATTTGAATTCTGCCATTATTTAAAAGATGCTTTGATGGGTCTGAGATCTTATTGGAATGGTCATGTTTCCTTTGTAATTTTTCCATGCCTTTTC
Organism: Phascolarctos cinereus; assembly: GCF_003287225.1. Lineage (NCBI taxonomy): Eukaryota > Metazoa > Chordata > Mammalia > Diprotodontia > Phascolarctidae > Phascolarctos > Phascolarctos cinereus. The sequence goes on from NW_027555847.1 coordinate 109,870,127, forward strand.
ATTCTCTGTAATTCTTATCTTTGCCCATCCATAAATCCTTCATAGAGAATTCACCAATATTCTGGAAGACACTTTTCTTGGCTCTCTTTATGTCTTTAGTAACAATCCTCCCTTTTTATTACATGACTGGCCCTCTTTATTTTTTAGTCATACATGTCTTTGATAATGATATCTACACTACTACTCACTACAACTTACTAATATCCACCATATGTCTTTTCCCTTTACTCTTTGGTAAGTGCAATTTTGATTTACCTGAGATCATGGTATTACAAAATTCACATTCATATCACCAAGAGAATGTTGGTATTAAAAACAATAGGCTCTTGTGTCAGTGAACAGCTAGGGATCACTGAAAACGAGGTGTGCTTTTCCAAATTCAAACCAGTCTGCTGTCTTCTTCCTGTTCATTTCAGGGCCCAGCTCATTGCCCATCTGTGGTATTTTTTCCATCAAAGTAAGATAGACAAATGGCTGTCCATCTGCAGTGTATTTCCAAGGTAGAAAGATAAACTCAATGGATCACCCATCTAGGCAGCAAGGTGACTCAGTAGGTAGAGTACTATGGCTAGAGTCAGGAAGACTTGAGTTCAAATATGACTTTAGACAATTACCCGTTCTATGACCCTGGACAAGTTACTTTACCTCTATTTGCTTCAATTTCTTCATCTATTAAAAAAAGATTTAATAATAATACCTGTCTCCCATGGTTATTGTAAAGATCAATAAAATAATAATTGTCAAATGCTTAGCACAGTACCTGACACATAGTTGGTGCTATATAAATGTTGCTTTTATTATTACCTATGATCTATTCTGAGCAATATGCATTGTTCATCCATTTGTCTTTTCTGGTGTGAATGGTTTAAACTGATGATCTCTTTTGAATTATTCTGTAATTCAGTGAGGGGATTCATTAATGTTTCAGGGTGTAAGCAAATAAGAACAGTGTCACTTCTTAAAAGGGACGTTTAAAAGACCAACCCATTAATAAGGAATTCCTCTGTTTGAACTTTGGCTGTCCTGTTATATAAGCTTTTTAATCCCCCATGACAGGCCCCAGTGGTAATTCTTTAATTTCAGTATATGCTAAAACTCTGAAGAAATTTGAGCTTCTCTCACCAGGAGAAAGTTTCTGAAAAATCCCAAATGCCAGGTGGGAACCCAAGCTGTTTCAGTAACATTTACTATGGATATTTAAAAAGACCCCTGGTCCCTTTTGCCTTTTGAGACAGGGAATCAGAAGAACAATATAGGCAATATAAACTGTTTGGTGGTGGTGGTGCTGGTGGTGTATTCTTTTTTTTTAAACAAAGTTCAGCTTTGAAATAATGGGGAAGGCCTCTCAGTACTTGAACAGTGTTGGTGTGGGCTGGAAAAGCAGATAATGTTGGCTTACTTGATTCCAAGGCAGCATCGGTTTTTAAATGATAACTTCATAATCATTTTGGAAAATTGAACATTTGGCATTTATGATCCTACATACAATCAGAAGATTCCTTATGAGTCTGGAGATGAGCCTGCAGTAAAAGCCTAAAGTTGGTCTGTATTAAAATTTTGTCACATCTGGAAGGCATTTTGTGTGTAAAATTACATAGATTTGATAGTATTCAGGATTGAGACATATGGATGGGATATTATGCAGAAACTTGTTCTCTTTTGTATTCTTTGTAGCTTAGAGATTTGGTCCCATACACACTCCATTGGAACCTTGGAAACAAATGCACCAAAGCAATGTTTAGGCCAATGTTTATAAAGTCTGTGGTGTAGAACTATGATTCTTTGTACTCTCTGGCTCCTTTTCTTCCACTCTGCCACTGTCACTGCAGAAGCATAAGCCAGTCACTTAGGACTGAGGGCTATTTTGTATTTTTCTTTGTTTCAGAGGTTGCTACCTACTATGTAGCTTTCCCATACCTACAAGGCAGCATGGCATAACAGGAGTTTTGGATTTGATGTCGAGAACATCTAGGTCTGTATACAAACCCTCTCTCCACAGCTGGATGGCTCAGTGGTTTGAAGGTTAGATCTGGAATCAAGAAGGCCTGAGTTCAAGTCCAGCCTCAGACACTTTCTTGATGTGTGACCTTGGGCAAGTCGCTTACCTGCTGTCAGATTAAGTTTCCTCATCTATAAAATGAGAAGAATAATAGTACCTAACTCATAATCTTTTTGTGTGGATCAAAAGAGATAATATTTTTAAAGAGCTTTGCAAACCTTAAAGCTTTATAAAAAGTCTAGTTATTATGATTATATCACTTTGGGTATTCATTGTATGACCAAAGTTACTAAAGTTAGGAATTACATACCAATAATACCTGTGGAATGTAGGGTGGAGCTGCACTCTGGATAGAAACCTGATTTTGTAGTCTGAATGATGTGAGTTCAGATCCTTCCTCTGACTCATATTAGCCATATAACCATGGTCAAAGTACTTAACCTCTCACCCCCACAGGCACTATAAACTGTAGTTTGAGTTGCTGATCTTCATTGGTAGAGGAAGTTTTCACATTTGGTGTTCCCCACAGTGATGAAATCAAGGAAGTGGACATTCCCCTCCTCCCTCCCAAAATGTCCTCCAAATAAGGTTGTTACAATCAACATTCAAAGGAGGTGTTTGTAAAATATTTTGCAAATCCTAAATAACTATAGAAATTTCAAGTCTTCTACTGCTTCTCTTTGCTCTATGAGATGATATTGATCATAATCCTCCATTATTCTTCTTTGTATGGTTTTACAAATCATGTTCTAAATTGGTGTTGCCTTTGGCTACCACTTCTCTGCTATTTAGGAAATCAAATCTTTGCTGCCTAAGGTATTTTCTAGCCTCGTTTGGTCTTGTGGCAATAGATGTACAATAGTTAGACATCCATTTAAAATATATGAGAAGAAATGAGAATAGGTTGGTCATGGATATTATTTATGACAACTGGACAGTCAGAGTGCTTACTGGTACTCTCACAATATTAGGAGAAAGTAAAGCAGACCTCTAGGTCACTGAATGGATTCCCTATGGTAAATTTATGGGAGGACATGGACAAGAGTCACGTAGGATGAGCAGACATGGATGGATTACTGAGTTCATTATTGGAGGGATTATCCTTCTTGATTAGATTACTGATCTATATGAGTATTGAGGGTAGCTTTTTGATTATTTAAGCTTGACTTAAGTTTGGCATAATGGAAAAAAATACTAGATAAGGGCTGGAAAATGTTGGGTTAAAATTGTATTTTTGCCACTTATTATCTTTGTAAAACATTTACCTTCATTTAGCCTCAGCTTCCTGATCTGTAAAATGGGAATAGTAAAGCTTATAAAACCTACCACACAGAGTTGTTGTAAGAATCTAATAAGATAATTTGTATAAAGGTGTTTTGTAAAACTATAATGTACCGTTTGCGAGTCCTCTGTTATTGTTTTTCCTTCCTTCGTCTTCCTTCATTATTGCTGCTTCTCTACTTTCTCTCTCTCCTTGAAAACCCACGTAACTGAGAACTGTTTTCTCACACACTTCTGACACTGACTCTGGGTTGTCTGCACATCTTGCCCCAGGCACTCTATTCTCTTCTGTGAAGACTGCTGGGGCTCAGAGCTATTTGTCAATCAGCACCCATTTACTAGGGCTTTGTCATCACAGCTCACCAAATACTGATGCTATGTTATGAACATCTGCACTAAAAGGACTGTGTTCTCTAAAACCTGTCTGGTCAGCTGCATGTATAGGGAATTCCTGCCTCTGCTGTGCCGTAGAACTTATTCTTCCAAGCCTGCACAATTCAGACTCCACTTACCCACTATGAACACAGAACTGACCTCATATACCACTTCAGAGACCCAACATGCACCCTCAAGTTGTCTGGAGATCCATACCCGAATATCTTGCCTCCCCTCTTAGTCACACTATCTTTTCACTTTCCCACAGCTTTGTCCCAAATCGTTCTGTTTCTGTATACTCAAACTTCATTCTCTACTTCTTTCTTCACAAATATCCAGGGGCCTGCTTCTTAATATGCCTACTCCAATGATTATCAGCATTACAAAAATAACCTCATCCTTTCCCATGGGGGAAAGAAAAAGATTCACAATATGGGCATTTAGCTATCTCTTCTTCAAAGTCAATCACCATGGCATGGATCCTTTTTAACTACTCATCAAGTGTCTCTCCAGCAACGAACATTTTATTCTTTATTACCTACCTTCTAGAGGGACGACTAGAGTAATTTCAACCTATGTATATAATCCCTTGATTTCTATGGTTCTGTATGCTTACAACTATGCTTTCATGTGCACTGGTCCATTCATTTGTTTGTACCTGCTCAGATCTTGAGTAAAAACACCAAAAAACAAAAACAAAACAAAAAAGGAAATGTAAAATTTCAGTCAATTGATTTATCATAAAAACTGGATTTTTTCATCTTGAATATATTTAATTGTCAGTAGGGAGCTGCCATTTTCTCTTCCTTGACAAGTAATACCTTTTATTAATTTTCAAAAATGCCTGTTCACTTGATGCATCATTCAGAGTTCTTTACTGACACTTTTTTTGCCTTGAAGAATGCTGGAATAGTCACCTTTTAAACTCATAGTGGAGATATGTAAGGGCTTTTCATGTTTTTATGTCACTTGTGATTACGTTCATTTCCTGTTTTCTCAAGAGACAACTGTACCTTTGTCTTCTTTGGCAAGACAGTTATGATGAAAAGGTAATGTAATGACACCTAAAATGTTATGATACAAAAGCAATAATGGATGTCTATTATGTCAATTTACCTTACCAGTGTTTCTGTAGTGATGAAAAATAGCCTTTTCTCTATTTAACTTGATTATTCTGTTAAACATGGGGCAACTGCTTTGTAGTAAATATGCATTTTTTCAAATTGTAATGATATGTCACTATAGTTTATGCATGACAGTTCTGACTTTTTAATAAAGCAAGCACTAACATATATGCACATATATGTCTCACAGGTACTTACTGAAAATTTGTTGGTTGATTAACGGATAAATCAATTAAAATAAGAGTTGAACAGTTCTGTCATTGTTTTAGCTTTTGCTGAATAGAGGTCACTTGTTTCTGTACTCATCCTCCTCTTCCTGGGTAGCTAGATAGGTCTACTCATCTCTTTTTAACCCCCTCCACAAATATTATAGTCACATTAAAATGTACAGTAAAACAAATTGAGAGGAAAATAATTTCCTGGTCATTACACAAATTATTAAGTGAAAATATAATTCATTTTACTGAGGTCTAGAGTGTTGAGAAACAGTGTAATATTTTAGAAAGAAAAGCTGAACTGCATTTCAGAAGACCTGGGTTTGAGCCCTAGCTAAGTTAGTTATGAGATGTATATGACCTTGGGTAAATAATTCATTATTCGAGGTCTCAGTTTTTTCATCTGTAAACTGTGGGCAGTAATAATTGTGATATCTGCCTCATGCAGTGTTGTGAGGAAAGTGCTCTGTAAACCTTACGTAACTACAATGGTGTTGCTGTTAGTTTTATTGGGGGAAAGCCTAGAACATTCATCAGTGCACATATGTAGAAGGTACCCTGAAATCAGTGTGATGATTGGCATTTTTAAGCCTATAATGTTATTGATGGATTCTTGATGATGGAAGATAATCTGTTTTCATAAATGGCAATTTATCTGAAATTTAGAAACAGTGTTAAGAGGTTATAGATTATAATTTCAATTTACCTTCTCATTGATCATAACTAGGGTCCATTAGAAAAAATTTATTTATCTCTTCTATTACTGCCCCTCATACTTTTGGGGAAAATGATGATTTTTACCTTTTTTTTTGTATTTGATCTTTACTGATTTGGTTTTACCCTGAAAACAGTTTCTTCTATCTTCTTTCCTTTAAAAAATATATTTATTCTTTTTTTTTGTTCTGAACTTGTAATTTTGTTGATATGGGGGAACTTGTTATGAGGAAGCTCCCTCTTGTCTGGAGCACTTGGAGGTTACTTGCTGAGTGTCACAACCTCTATGTATATAAGAAATAATATCTGAACCTAGTTCTTCCTGATTATGAATCAGCTTTCTATCTTCTGTGTCATTCAGCCTATTTAATATTATCATTATTATTTCTGATAATAAGCATTTACTAAGCACTTGGGCATTCTGGTAGGTGCTGGGTGACAGTAAAAAGCAAAAACGGTGTCTGCTGTCAAGGAGTTACAGTCTAACTCAAGGAGACAACTTGTTGTCAGTATTATATGTGGGTTTATAACAGAGACAATAATGTGTGTGTGTGTGTGTGTGTGTGTATATATATATATATATATATATATTATATATATATATTCAAAATATCTACAAAACAGATACAAGGTAATGGGGGGAGGTACTATATGGAAGGATCTAGGTCTTGAAAGAAACTAGTAGTTCTTCAGAGAGAGAGAGAAGTGAAGAAGGGGTGCAATCCTGGCAGGGAGGATAGTAATATTAATGATAATAATTAGTATAATAATTTTTAGAGAGTTTCTAAGTCTTTTTCTTCCCAGTAACTACTTGTATAGTACATTCTGATAGGATTATCCCAAAATATTCCACATGTATTAAGTAGAAACTATGCCTTTACATGGTATGTTTTAGTGGATAGAGAACGGGTTCTGAAGTAAAGAAGATCCAGATTGCAGTAACACCTCTGACATTGTGGCTGTGTGATTGGCTCAGGCAAGCTACTTTTCCTCTCAGTGCTCCCAGACATCTCCCTAAAACAAGTCTTACTTGCGAAGTACTTGCTAATCTGAATTGGTAGGAGTTTTCTTAAAGGGAAGGAAATGTAGTTCCTTACATCAATAAAATCCAGTCCATAAAAAAACAAAAACCCCCTCAAAACTCCAAGTATCTTTTATGCTGGAATTTCATCATCATCATCACCAATACCATTGTCAAGCAGGCAAATAACAGCTATGAAGAAAGTTAGTTTTTCCCTTGTTGCAAGTCCATGTAGACTTGATTCCATTTCCTTTTCCAACTTTCAAACTGTGGAGCAAGATGAAAACTAGCACAGATGGATGAATTGGTTTGTTCAAATCAAAGTACAAGTCATTGGCAGTGGCTGAACAGAGCTTAGAAGTTCTGACTCTTCAGGCATTTTTGAAATGTGTGTCAGTGAAAGAGATTACTTATAAAATACTGAAATCTGATTTTAATTTAAGTATGTAGTATTATGTTGAAGTTTGGAGTGATAGCTAAATTGAACATAGTTGAAAGTCTTTAAATAAAAAATCTTGAAGTCTAGGCAGGCACCTTACTAATATATTAAAATACCATGTAAATAATCAATAAATAAAACAAATACTAAGTACCTGGGGCAGCTAAGTGGCACACCTAGAGTGGATAGAGCCTGAAGTCAAGAAGACTCATCTCCCTGAATTCAAATCTGACCTCAGACACTTACTAGCTGTGGGACCCTGGGCAAGTCACTTGACTCTATTTGCCTCTGTTTTCTCATCAGTTAAATGAGCTGGAGAAGAAAATGGCAAATTATTCCAGTAAAGGGGTGTGAAGAGTTGGACATGACTGAAAAACAGAATAAGCCTACCAAATACAAAACAATATATTTAGCACCATAAAAAGAATCTTACCTCTAAAAATTCTTAGTCTTCTTCAAAACCACTCTAGCCTTATCTTCTTGATAGGTAGGAGGCTTCTACCAGCTGCTAATGACCTCCTCCAACACTACCTCCTTTCACTCCCACCAAATCACCTTGTATATATTTTCTTTTCATAGAATGTCAATGCATTGAGGCTGGAGACTGCTTTATTCCTGTCTTTGTATCTTCAGTGCCTAGTATAGTGCCTGCTACATAGTAGTCCCTTAATATATGATTAATCGCAAAGATTGTTATTTCGTGAGCAAAAATAAAATTCCTGTATTTCATTTGAACATGCTTTATCTTATAAAGAAATATATACAATTAGTAAGACCATAGGCACAGATACTTGGTTTTGTGAAATTCTGAATTAATTTTTCAGTTTGCCTCAGTCATTGTTTTCTTGAATCTGACAATACTCTGGTTTTCATTTCTAGATTTATATTTCATCACCATTCCCTTTGCACTACATACGATTCAATGAAATGCAGGTTTCTTGGTTTTCAAGCACAACCTTATATAGCATAGCAAAAATCTCCAATATCTCCCCAATGAGTAGTAAGATAGAACATTCATCTCATCTTCTTTTCCTACTGAATCCATATTTTGGAAAGAACTTCATTGTTTTCATGTAGCAAGTTGCATTGGTAAATTGTACCCTAATTACCACATAGTACAGTGATCAGCCAGCATCATGAGATATGGGAAGCATTTATTTTAGACTATGAAAGAGCATAAATCTTACCACTCTCTTCAGAAAACTTACAATACAGCTGGAAATGTTTTGTTTCCAACAAACATGCAATCTTCTCAAAATTGGAAAAGAAATGTTTTGAATAAATAATGTTTTGGCTTATTTCTCTCCAGTGAGGGGGCTCATTTAAAAAAAAAATTTGAAATCATGAAGTAAAACTCTCTTCTCTACTGAAATACCCTTGTGCATATCTTCATTGCATTCTAGTGAGGCTTGTTTTTTTTCTTAATATGTAGGATACTAGCTTCCCTGGCTTCCTTTAAGTTCCAAGTAATATCCCATCTTCTGCAGAAAGCCTTTCCCAACCCTTCAGAAATTCTAGTGCCATCCCTCTGTTAATTATTTCTTTTTTATTCTGTATATAGCTTGCTTCTATATATTTGGTTATTGTTTCCTCTCTTTGAGGGCAGGGACTGTTTTTTGTCTCCTTTTGTATACCCAGCTTTGAGCACAGTGCCTGGCACATAGTAGATGCTTAATAAATGTTTATTGATTGCTTTTAAAAATATAAAAATTCTATTTGTCCTGAATGAGCCGCATCTTCCTAGGACAGTTCAAAAACCTAAGCAAGACATAAATCAGTTAATTTAAGGAAGATCACATAGATAGACAGCATATTACATAATCTTGATTTAATTACCACATCTTTTTTTTTTTTAAACTAGTTGAAAACACCCTTTACAAAGTTAGGAAATTTAATAATGACCCATTTGGTGAAGAGGCAGCATATAAGGCAAATATTGCCAAGAGCAAGAGAAATTTAGGTGAAGTTGGGTGTGACCATTGTGTTTGGGAATCCTTCAGGCAATATTATGGGAAAGAATGTAATCTTGGGGCACAAGGGATATAGGTATGATTTTAATGCTGCTCTCTGTTGTAAGGATATTTGGGTGTCAGTTAAAGAGAGATGATGGCTTTTTATGACAGTGCGGGCAAGTAGTTAAAATATGAATTCACATGGTATATATTTTAGAATTCGCTTGCTGATTAGTTTGAATTGACGTCAGGTCCACTGAGAAAGAAGTGTTTACTGCCTGGTTTTTTAGTGGCCTCTATGTAAACAAGTTGTTAGTATCATTGGTTCCCAATGATTACTCTTGCATTTGCCTTAAGATACCTTGTTTCAACCCTTGGGAAATGGCAGGCTTTAAACCCACTATCCTTTGAAACTCAGGTAAGAAGTGGTTTCTTCAAAAATGAAACATTATTTTGTAATATAATTCAACAACTATTACTGTGTGCATGGCACCGTGCTCGATATAGAAGATATAAAGATAAAAAAACCCCCAAAACAAAAACCGACTCTTTTTCTTAAAGAATGTATGGTGTAATGAGGGAGACATATCATGTATACAAAAGGGCATGCCGAAGGTGTTAGGGACAAGGAAACATTAGTCAGGGTACGCTAGAAAAATGTAAAAAAGGGAGAAATAAAAGAACTAGTGTGAAGTACAGAGAACATTAGGGAGGGAGGAAGGAAGGGGAGTAGTTTGCTTATCTACTATCTATGTCCTACTTTTTCTCTGACAAGGTGGCACCTCCATTAAAATACCAAGTTTTGATTTATTGAATATATTTTTAAACAATGTCAATTACAAGAAAGGAGGTATAGTGATCCAAAGAAGGAGTATAAGTTACCAGGGGTGAATTAAAATCTGTATGAGCCATTTTCTCTTAAAACATTATTCTGTTTCTGCAAAACTAATTCTAAAGAAGCTTGACTTCTTTCAGAATGAAGGCTGGCTAGGAGACCCCACTGCAAAGATATTATAGGAATTTGGAAAACAAAATGATGCTGTCGACATTTCACATATTTTAGCCTGTTAACAAAGTTGTGCAGTGAAGGGAGTTCCAAATAATATAATGTACCATTTAAGAAAGAAAGACACACAGAAGTGAGTGAATCAAAACTTTCCCACACATTTGCATACTTATGCAAGACAAGGAAAGCACTTACTCAGTTTTCCCATGTCGTGTTTCAGGTGTTATTTTAATAAACATTTAATAGGGGGAAAAGAAAATGTTGTAAAACAATAAGTAAGCTTTTGTGTCACCCAAACGGGTGATGACAATCCACTAAAACTGAAGTTGTGCAGCTCTTTTGGCTGAAGGATAGGAAGGGAGGGAGAGAGGAAAACAAGATAACTTACATAATAGGAATTTTGATTATGTAAAGTTAATTTGTTATAAATCCTAGAGAAATCAGTTGTTGTAAACTGCAAGATGCCTAGAATGAGACATCGTAAGTGGTGGTGGTGGTGGTGGTGGTGGTGGTGGTGTGGTGTGCATGGGGAGGGTTATGAGAGAGACGGATGGGGCCAAAAGTTAGGTCCCCTCTTAAACACACACACACACACACACACATTTTTTAAAAGGCAAACTGCCTTTTGTTTTCTATATTCTTATTTATTTCATTTATTTTATTTCTGTTTTTTTTAATTTCCACCAATGTTTGTATACTTTTACTTCAATCTTTTCTGTTTGTTTTACTTTCCCCCCTTATCCTGACTGCTTCTTTGTGACATGCTATATATTTAATCCCTACAAGCTCCCTCCAACCCCTTTCTCCCCCCATGCTATCTCAGTAAACTAAATTGAATTTAAACTTATGAAAGTGATCATTAATAACATTTCATAGAGAAAGGAGGAGACTGTTCTGAGAAAAGTTGGTGGGGATTTTTGGGGGGGACTGATGGTATTCTTTAGTTGACAAAGGGCTATTTCTTTCACCTGCTTAAGGCAAAGGTATGACAAAGGAGTCCTTTATCACATGCTGACTAATTTTAGTTCCAGCAAGAGACTCAAAGCAGGTTACAGTATGGGTTTTATTCACTCTTCAGCTATCCTTTGATATATGGAATAGATATTTTATCATAGAGTCATGGAATTTTAAAGCTAGAAGGACCTCAAAATCATCTAGTTCAACCTGCTTTTTTTTTTTGCCAACTTGGCTGTGAAGTGAAATTCTATAAAACAAACCCTATTTCCCATTTATTGTGCTCGAGTCATGGGGCCAATGAGAAAATGAATTCTCTGCATCTTGCAATATCTGGAGAGTGAGAATTCAATTCAGACCTGACAGGGCACCTTCGTCACCAGTTTAATGGGGAACTCCCATAATGGAACTACACCATATGGCTGTTGGAGTGAGAGAAACTGAACTGTATGAGCATACATCCTTGAATGTATCTGGTGCAGGATGGAGCAAAGCCTTTCCCAGAGCCTCGGTCTCTCAGTCCTGCCCTCTCTCTACTCAGATCCCAGTTCTTTTCTGCCTCATCTGACATTGAGTCCTATCAGAGGACACCCAAGTCCCAGGTAACTTCCTGAGCTTCCTTGAGATTGTTGTTCAGTCACTCAGTCACGTCTGACTTTTTGTGACCCCATGGACCATAGCACACCAGGACTTTCTATCTTCCACTATCTCTCGAGGCCTGTCCAAGTTCATGTTTGTTGTTTCCATGGTCCTATCTCTATACTTTTGGCCAGATCTGCTTGTCTATTGACACAACCCTGATCAAGAACACAGCTTCACTTCTGTTTCCTCCCTTTCTGCAAGTGATTTCCATAAATTCAAGTTTCTAGGAAATATAAACCAAATTAATAATTTTAACCAATTGTCTAAGTCTCATACTCTAAGACAATGCATTTTTGTACATTGGGAGATAACTGAATTATCTCTTCAGCTGGGATTTTTCTGATCATTATTATATTTATTCAGATTAATAATTCCCTTTTCCTCTAGCATCTCTTATTGCTAGTTGTTTTTTATATCCCTGCCCTAACTGCTAGATTTTATCCATGGCCTAAAATTCTTTTTGTAAGGTAAAGAGCTAATAACTGAATAAGATAATCTTGGACTTGATAAAATTTAATGAATAAGTTAATTGTGATGCCCACTTATTCCGCATTGCCCCATTCCATCTATTCCTTATGCTAGGCACAGACACTCACTGGATCTTCCATAGTAAAATTCCTTCAGATTAGGAGAGAAATAACAGGATTTCCTTTGTTTACATAGCAGCCACCATACCAAATCTAGTTTAAAGCTGGTTTTCTGTACAGCAACAAAGAAAGAGTGGAGTATAAGTAAATTACGTTTCTGGTTACTGCAAAGTGGGTTAACAGATGTAGAAGCCAAAAAAAAAAGTAGCTAGTAAATTTAGATATGAAAGGGAATTCTGCATCCCATATCAACTTAGTAAGTATCTATTAATCCCCTACTATGTACTATGTACCTGGTAGACAGTAAGAGTTTAATAAATGCTTGATGAATTACGAGTTTCACGGTACATTTGTGCTGTATGTGGTTTGAAGCTGAAACGCTTAGATTCAAGTGGCAGCCTCTTAATCCCTCAGGCCTTTCTTTAGCTTCCTCTTTAGAGAGGAAGTTGGCCTAGATGACCTCTGAGGTCTTTTCTAGTTCTACATTTGGAAAGCTGTATAAAGACAAAACCAAAACAGTCTCTTGGCCTTCAAGGTGTTTACATTCTATTGGGGGAAGGGGTCGTGGAATGACATGTATATGGATTACAAAATACAAAGTAATACAGTGATATTCATGGTCTCCTCTTAGATCTTAACTTACAGAACCATATCCCGCCTTTAAGATGAGCGTTGACTTTCTGACTATAACCTCCTCCCTTGCCATCTCCCCCTGTTGTTTTTATGCTAGTTTGCTCCTTGCCTTTGGCTCTTTGGCCTACCCTGTTCTCTTAGTAGACTAAGTAGACTTCCTCCACCCTAGTTTCCCTTGCCATTTAAATCACCACTATTGTAAAATTCCTTGCCTCTTAGCCTGTAGCTATCATACTAATAAACCTCATTCCTGGGTAACCTCTACCATCTGACATCTCAGCTTCTGCTTTTGGACTGGTCAATATTGCCAGAGATACACGAAATGAAGCCGATTTCATCACAACAGGTTTACAATGCATAATCTTAGCTAGCTCTTTATAATTCTCTAAGTTTGCAAGGCAAACTTATGAGACTAATTTACTCTTATGGGGTTTTTTATCTAATTCCCCAAAGATACTACAAAATGTTTCTGTTCGTTTGAGCCCCTCAACCTTCCAATTCATAGCAGATGACTTTGCTTCTTACTTCACTGGGAAGATTGAGGCTTTCCTATGGGAGTTTCCTCAAATCTTCTGGTTCTGCTCTAAAAACTTCTTAGATTATCATCTACTTTTTCCTTTCATCCAGACACAGAAGAATGTGGTTTGTTAAGGCTAATTCCTCTATCTGTGCCTTTGATCCTATACATCCCCTCCCTTCCTGCTTCCTTTATGACATTGCTCCATAGAACATCTTCTATGCATGGTCAATTTCTCTCTCCCTACTGGCTTCTTCCAATTTGCTTACAAATGTACTTTGTTGTTATTATTGTTGTTCAATCAATTTCTATTCTGTGTGATCCCATTTTGGTTTTTCTTGGCAAAGATACTGGAATGGTTTGCCATTTCCTTCTCCAGCTCATTTTTCAGATGAGAAAACTGAGGCAAGCAGGATTAAGTGACTTGCCCAGGGTCACACAGCTAGTAAGTGCCTGAGGTCATATTTGAACTCAGGAAGATCAGTCTTCTTGATTCTAGACCTGGTACTCTATCTACTGCTTCACCTAGCTACTCCACAAATATGCTTAGGTCGCAACAATTTTTTTTAAACAAACCAATAACTCACTTGACCTTTCTACTCTATTCATCGGTCTTGTAGCTCTTCTTCTTATACTAGTAGGCTTTATTAAATATTTAATCAATTAAATTATTAATTGATTTCACTGCTGAGCATCTGGAAAAAGTAAATACTTGACCACCTCAATTCTGTATAGTCTGGATTCTGCTCAACCACTCCACTGAAGGTCATCAATGACCTTATAATCACCAGATCATTATCTTCTTGGTCCCTTTTCAGCATTTGACACTGTTGGCCAACCCATCCTCTGGAAACTTCTCCTTCCTTTACTTAAGAGACATAATACCTCATTGGATTTATTCCAGTTAACATGGGAGCAATAGGGATTAGCCACGGGTCACTGGTATCTTGGGATGAGGTAGGTACTTCCTCCACAGCGATTGATAGCTGTAGACTGCCAGTCCTGTCTCTACAATTAATTCAACTGTCCCCAGCAGCTGCTCTCAGGATCTGCTCTCCCTCTCCTCAATTGAATTTACTCCAGGTACAGTTAGGACTAGTTACAGTTTTGTTCCTCTATACCTTTGTTTCCTATGCCTCAAATGTTCTTTCTCCTCTACTTCACTTAATGAATTCCTATTCATCATCATCATCATCATCATCATCATCATCATCATCACATGCACAATCAAACTTAACTGCCATATTTTTTCAGAGAAAGAAATATAAAATATTTAATGTATCTGCTTTTCAAGGTAAGAATGGATAACATGAAACTTTAATCAATAATTATAATTGATGATTAAAAATATACTTGTCAACACCATTAAAGAGTTATGGGAAGGAATCTTTTTATTCAAGTCCAAGATTTGACTCAAGTCTTGCAATTCAATTGTCTGTTTTCTTCAAATACTTGTGGTTTCTAGTAGTTTCCCTTTTTTTTTCAGTTCAGGAAATGGTTCATACTGTTTGAAGGTGAAAATAGAAACTGGCAGTAACATGGACTGGTGTTTCCCAAGAAGAGATTTGTGTGGTTGTCATACATAAGGGGTACTGGGAGTTTATTTCTTCATTTTCAGGAGGGTAATAGCTAAGTATTCACTGAGGAATGGAGTGATAAGATCTTCCTTCCATAATACTCCCTCCCAACCCCATCATGCTTTTCAACTGCACAAAATTATGAGGCCATTTTTTTTGGTACCAGTTAAAAGTCGGGGTCAAAAAATTAATGCTAACAGAATCTTCTCTAATGCCTTCATACCTTTGTTCACACAGATCCCTATACCAGGATTGCCTGCCCTTCACCAATTTGCTTATCTATTTCTATCTATCCTTTAAAACCCAAGTCAAATTCCACTTCCTCTATTATCCTTTCCGTGATCCACGAGTTCATAATGAACCTCCTCTTCATGGTATATTGTTAACTTTCTAATAGACTCATCACATGATCGTATGTTATATTATCTCCTAATAGACTAATTTCCTTGAAGGCAGGGAATTTTTTATCTAACATTTATAGCTCTTACAATTCCTGCCATAGTGCTCTGTATATAGTAGTCATTTAATAAATATGTTGTATCACATACACTTTCTATTCCCACAATGGCATTGTTCCCACAACTTGAATCCTAATGTGAAATCTTATTAGATGATAAATGCCATGAGGACAGGGACTGTCATACATTATATCCCGCTTGGCATTTAGGAAAATGTCTTGTACATAGCAGACAAAAGTATATGTATGAATGAACGTGTTACTGAATAACAACAGGCTTCAACTATTTAATTCCCCTTTAAAGGGTTACCTTACCCCACCTCTTTCTCTCTCCTCTTTTTCTTTCTCTTCCCTCTCTCTCCTTCTCCCTTTCCCTCTTCTCCCCCCTCTCATTGCTTCTTCCTCCTCTTCTCTCCTTCTCCCTCTCCCTCCCCCCTTCTCTTTCCACTGTATCATACTATCCAATGAGAAGCAGTGTGGAGTGGTGGAATAGGGAAATTCAAGGTAAGGTCCTGTCTCTGACAATGCGGGCTGGGTGACTCTGGGCACGTCAATTAATCGCGCTGCTCTTGACAACCAAAACTGTTAAGTTGCAGAGCTGGTGAAGACCTGAATCGAGAGAGGGAGTGTCCTCACTTTTCTACGCCAGTGAAATCACAGATCTGGTCCCCCAGATAAAAATACTACTGAATGTACAAGGTGTCCCCAAAGTCTTACTGCAGTTTCAAGCTATTAAAGATTAAAAAGGGCATTAAGACTTTTGAGACAAACTATATTGTACAGTAACAGAGGATACCTAGTTTTCTGATTGTAAAATATAGTGGAAAGGGTGTGGGACTATGAGTCCAGAGACGTGGGTTTGAGTCCTTTCTCTGACACTGCCCATCTTGGCAAAACTTGGGTAGATAAGATACTGTAACCTCTCATGGCCTCAGTTTCCCTATTTCTAAAATGGGTACAATAATATTGGCATTTTCTACCTCACAAAGTAGAAAGATTTTGTAAATGAAATGCTTTTTATAGAAGTATTAGCTGTCATTATTTTTTGATGGAATCCATCAGTGACAAGCAAATGAAGGCTCTGATACTTAACCATTTATTTGTTCAACAAGCATTTATCAGCCACTCCCCACATTCATAACACTCTACATCACACAACCGCAACTACAAAAGAAGGAGGTAGAACTCTCATTTCCTTGAGGACAACGTAATTTAATGGCAGAGACAAACCAAGAGTACTAGACAAAATTGGTAAACAATTAAAGAGCAACCTGTGAGTGAGTGTGTGCCATGACCACATGGATAATGGTGGGAGATATATGACATAAAAGAATGAACGGGGGGGGGGTTGTAGGGTGTTGTTACCTCCCACCAGTATAGGAATTACATCACTGTTCCCTATATTATTGAAGAGAAGATATGCTGGAATGTGGAATTCAGATATTTCATTGATTGCTTCTTATCTACAAGTCCATCTGTCACTCCATCATGGATGGAAATTCAATTGATTAATTGATTTCCTTCTCCACAAAGCCATGTTGGCTACTCCTTAGTAATTTGCATTATTCTTGGTGTCACTAATCAATTGCTAATCAATTTATCCTGCTCCTTCCTTCATCTGTCAATGTCCTACCCCTTCTTTGAAGTTCACCTGCAATTCCACCTTCTCTGTGAAGCCTGCCCTTGTCCTCTGACTAGTAAGGAATTTCCCTCTCAGGTAGCACGTGGCACTTTGGTTTATACTTACCCTGTAATAGCACGTATTCTTCTTTCTGAATTTATGTCTTATCCCCCTACTAGACTAAGAGCTTTATTGCTAGATGTTTGTTGAGTGACTCTTGACTGACTGACTGTAGGGATGGTGACCATATTACACCTAAACTCTCTACTTGCTGCTGTGTACAAAGCATCTGGCATGTGTTTTGTACATAAGAAGTATTTAATAAATGTTTATCAAATGAATAAATGAGTGAATAAGATGCTGGGTGATGTTTATTGTGAGATATAGAGAAATACGGGCCTGGGGTAAGCAGGTAGGGAGAATATTTGCATGTACATAACATGTGCACACATACATACACAATACTGGAAAAGTTAACTCTATTGAGTGTTTTGGTCAGTAAAAAGAAAATTTGCCATTGGGGGACATTAGTGTGTTTCTTTATAATCAGATTTACACTCAAACATTATGTCTGTTTAATTTCAAAATACTATTATAATCTAGAATACTGTCCCAACGTTGTAGGTACCTCCTATTTCCATGTCCAGACCTTTTATTTTAATGAACTACTTGTACCTCAGCCATACTATACTTATTTTTTTTTCAGCGTAAGAGATGTGCATGTTTATTCATCTTTTTTTTAATCCAAATGTTTCTTCAGGAAAGGCTTAGGAAATTATACTTTATTCATTTATGCTCCTAACTATTGTTGCCCTTTGGCCCTTTGTTAATTTTTAAAAGGTCTCATAAGGATTATGAAATTCTTTCAAAAACAAATTAAAAAGAAAACATTTTCTCTGATTTCTTTACAGATTCTGGACAATCAGGAAGTCCAAGCCACAACGATCCTGCCAAGAATCCTCCAGGTAAATATGTGTTCTAGGACATTTGCAATCTAACATTGTTGGAGAACAAAGGTACCACTGTATAGATAAACACTCCATAATTGGTCAGCAGCCTACTTTGTACTAGCAAGCAGGTATGATCAGGACAAGATGTGATTCTGTGAGACCCTTGGCAGTGACAAATACCTGGGTGGTTGTATCATTAGTTGACTGCCAATTTTTTTTAACCATTGTTAAATTTTGTTAATTTTTTTGTTATTTCTTTTCAATTTAATGCACATGCCTGGCATGTGTAGTTTTAGGTATTTGAAGTTATTGTAGTTTTGCAAAATAAGAGAATGTTTTGCTCTTTCTTTTAAAGTTCATGAACGGTATGTTTTCTCCTTTCACTCCTGCTTGTTGACCAACTTTTGTGACTTTAAAAAATCCTTGGTCAGATTTTGTGTGAGTAATTTTTGTTAAAGAGAACTCAACTTCTCTACTGTTTTCACTGGACCCTTAACATTAGAAAAGAATGAAGACTGAATTTTACCTTTTATTTATGCAGAACTTTTCAGAAATTGTTTCAGCTCTGAAAATTAACTCTGATATCTTATTAGTTTTCTTAGTTCTCTTCTCCTAATAGTTTTGAAGTACAATAATGTTTTGCTTTTGTAGTTAGTTATGTTTTTTTCATCAGTAAAGAAAACCTAAGCAAAGAGGAGCCCCAAATTAGTTGCTTTTGGTAAAATACTGCTCTAGAAAAATCACAGTTTTAAAAGTTATCTGTTTGTCTTAATTCATTGAAGTACAACCCAAAAGTCTGAATTTTCTTAGTGAGGGTTTAATCTATTTTATGTTTAATTATATGGTGGTTAATTTGTTTTATATTTCTTGTGATAATATAGCTGCATTCTACCATAAAATTGGGGCATATGTCTTCGAAATGTTTAATATGCTGTTAAAATTGTCCATAAGCCCCTCCAAATTGAACTATAATTTGAACCAATTGCCTTTATAAAGTGTGTCAGACAGGTAGAACAAGTAAGCAAATAACTTTTTGTTGTGATTGGTTCTTTTTACTTTCAAAGTAGTAAGCTTTCTCTAAGATGCATATGCTAATTAAGTCTTACTGTACATAAAAACCTTCTGTCTGACAAATATTATGGAGCATTTCAAGAAACAGAGGTAATTAAAGGAACATTCTGTAAAGAACACTTATCTTAAAATGCTTATTACAGGTTCCTCTCCATAAAGTGTTCTGAAGTTCCCAAGAAAAAAAGTAAACAAAAGATATACATTTAGCTGCTAAGTAAATTTTCTTGTAGAGACCCTTCTCCCCTTCAACCTTCTCCTCCCCCCTCTTCCCTCCCATGGAGGATCACTCTAGCTATCCATCTGTGCACAGAACAAAGAACTTCAAATACAATACTTTTTGAAGGAAATATTCTGGTTAAAGTTGAAATTTCATTAGTCCCACGTCATTTTCAATCTTTCTTAAGTTTATGAAAAATTCTTTTTAGCTGACTCCCATTTTCTCTGTCTGGTGTCAGGCCAAGAGTGAATTGTTTCAGGACACTTTAGAAAAGCCTCCTCACTCATTTTACACAGAATGAAAAAGCCTTTCTCTATTGGAGAAAGAGTTGATAAGTACTGTAAGCCAGCCTAAACAAAGGGTATGTTCTTTACATTTGGATGACAGCTTGGTTTGAAATTAATAAAGCTGTTATTGTTTGAAATTCAATTCTGAACATGCCGAGGAGAGAATTACACTAATCTAAAAATTCTCTTTGCTTGATCTGAATCAAAACTTTGTACATATCTCTGCAGCCTCAGAAGTAGATATTTCATTTTTTTTCAAGAAGCTTTGATTACTATTTTTTTGGTATACTAGGTGCATTTTCTCAAGTCAGTATTTGCCAAAGCATACGTCAACATGGCATTGGGAAAATTACTGTTATTTTTCAAAATGTGGGGCAGTAGATTAGTAGATTTTTTTTTCTTTTGCCTTGGCAGTTCTCTTAAAAATTAAAAAAAAAGTTAAATGCCTAATTATTACATATTTTGTACAACTGACTCAAGTTGAAATTGATAGAAAATAGGATATTTGACCAATCCAATTTCCTGTTTCATCATGTTTATCATATTTAGCACATATGTTTACATACTCAAATGGACCTGTGATTTTATCAATTTGGAAGTTCCCTCTAGTGATACAGATTGGAAACCATCTATCCTGTACTTCTTGGCTACGTCCTTTTTATTTTTAATTTTTTTTATTTTTGCTTTTTGGTGAGGCAGTTAGGGTTAAATGGCTTGCCCAGGGTCACACAACTAGTAAGTATTAAGTGTCTGAGGCCAGATTTGAACTCAGGTCCTCCTGACTCCAAGGCCAGAGTTCTGTCCACTGCACCACCTAGGTGCCCCGTCCATATCCTTTTTAAAGTTTGACATTGAGGGGTCCACTGAAAGTCCTGGAAGTCTTTCTCACTTTCTCTTAACTTTATAAGGTTATTACCAGTAGAGTACTCTGACTGCCCAGCTGTGATCTCTCCCCCTTGCCCCATGACCCGCCTATCTTCTTTTGTGATTATACAAACCCTTGGTGACATCTTCAGAACTCCTCAGTGGTTATGTGTTGCAGCTTCTTCCCACCTACCATGACCCTGACTCTCCATTGCCTCTCGAATTATATTTCTTTTTAATTTTTTGGAAGCTGTTATATTCCGTGTCTCACAACCGAACAGCACAGGTAGAACATTAACATGGAAAAGATGTGCCTTTGCTTTCACCAAGAGCATAGAGTCATTAGAGGAATTCTGCTGTTTCCTGAAGGCAGTCCAATCCAATCTTCTCCTCTTGTTACCAAACTGAGATTACTCACTGTCAAAGAATTAGAACACAGTAAAGTGAAATCAAAACTAGAATAATGATTCACAGTTATATAACATTTTAAGATTTACAGAACACTTTGCTCACAACAAAGAACTGAGAAGTAGTTAATAAAAGTATTATGACTGACGTTTTACAAATGAGGAAACTGAGGCCCAGAGTGGGAACTCTTTAAACTATACCATCCACTAGAACTACACTCATGATAATTTAGTCATTCTTTTCTGATACAGAAAGCAATATAGGATTTACAAATAACATAGGATCATCATTATTGGAGATACATGAAGGACCTGTTATTTTATCAACTCAGGAGAGCTCCTCATAGAGATACGCCTTTCTACCATTATTTTTTACATTGTATTTTAATTGTTGGGAGGGTTTTTTTTTAATTTTTAGGCAATTGGGGTTAAGTGACTTGCCCAGGTTCACATAGCTAGTAAGTGTCAAGTGTTTGGTCTGAGGTTGAATTTGAACTCAGGTCCTCCTGACTTCAGGGTGGGTGCTCTATCCATCGTGCTACCTAGCTGCCCTGTGTAGGGAGTTTTTTGAGGCATGCAACAGTTAAGTGATTTTCCTGATGTCACTCAGCTAGTTAGAGTTAGATATAGGATTTGAACCCAGGTCTTTCTGACTCCAAGTTCAGTGTTTTATCTATTATGTCACCAGCATGAATTGTCATTGTTTTATTTTTACAGAATATTGATTTTATACTGGATGAGGATACAAAGAATGCTATTTGAATAGGCTGATGTCATTGTGGAATAAGGTATCTAGTAGAGTTCTTCAAAGATCTGTGTTTGTCCCTGTGCCTATTCACATTTTTAACAACTTGGATAGGGGAATAGAAGACACAATGATCACATTTCTAGATGCCCCAAAGCGAGGAGAAACAGTTAATGTGTTGGATGGCAGAATCAGGGTCCAAAAGGGCATGTCAGGATGGTGGTCTGAATGGAATAAGATGACATATAGTAGGGATAAATGTAAAATATTATGCTTGAGTTACAAGGGAAAAAATTCATTTTACAAGTAAAAATGGAGGAAGCATGGCTAAATTGAAGTTTATCTGAACGAAAAACCTGGAGATTTTAGATATCAGAAACAATTTTGTGTATGAACAGTGTGTTACTGTGGCCCCAAAAGCCATTGCAAACTTGGTTTTTTAGGGGAGGCCTAGCTTGCAGAATTGAGATCATAGTTTTGGAGAGGACAATAAGAGAAATTTGGAGAAATTCGAATAAGACAGCAACAAGGACAGTGAATGAAGGGCTTGAGTTTCTGCTTGGATCCACAGGGCAGAGGTAGGAGTGGTGATTGGAAGCTGGTAAAAAAGTGTGACTTAGGCTCAATGAAAGAAAAAAAAAGAACTTCCTAATGGTTAGGGTATGGTGAATGGCATGTTTTAGGAGCCCTTGCTCACTAGAAATCTGCAAGAAAGGCCAGATGAACACATCTTTGAGTTGGATTCTTGTTCAGGGATGAGATGAGTTGGATTGGATTAAAATAGATTGAACTAGGTGGCCTTAGGTCTTTTTTACCAATCAATGGATGGATCAATCAATAAGCGTTTATCAAGATTTACTATGTGTCACACACTGGATTGGAAGTAAGAAGAGCTGGGTCCAAATCCTGGCTCTTCCTCTTATTAACCTGTGTGACCTTGAATAAATTGATTAATCTCTCTGGGCCTCAGTTTACTCAGCTGTGAAATGAGAAAGATGATTGCTAAAGTGTTTTTCAGTTATGTAGCTATGATGCTATGAAAAGTCTCTGAGATCTGAGTTTGTAGAGGGAGTTACCATACCAGAAGTTTCTCTTCCAAATCACAAATCCTTAGTATGTCATGTATTATTGGCAGTACCATGGCCATGCCAGATAGTCTGGCTGAAGGGGCCCAAATATTTCAAGCAGAATCTGGGTCCCTGGGCTCGTCTGGCATAGGCCCCCTGGGAAAAGCTTGGGAGCAGTAGGGTCCTAGAAGATCTATTGAAAACATCTTTGGGAGCTGGGGCTGGGGAGTTAAGAATAGATAGGGTAGAATTTTGTAACAGGCAATAAAAACTACCAGAGGGATAATTAGGGAGGGTGGGTGGCTGAACACCTTGGGCTATTTCCTAGTATGCATATGATTAAAAAGGTTATACATGCACAGTAGGCCACCTGGGGGTGAAAATAATCTCCCTTCATCCCCTACTTGGCTAGCTTAAAGTAGAGATGCTAGGAAGGGCCCAAGGGAGGTAGTTATATGTTTGTATTGAGGTTTGCAAAGTACTTTCCTCACAACAACCCTGGGAGGTAGGTAGTGCAAGTATAATAGTGCCCATTTTACTGATGAGGAAACTGAGGGCTTGAAAGGATAAATGACTTTCCCAGGACCACACAGCTAGTTAAGTGCCAGCGGTAGATTTCAAGCCCAAGTCTCCTAACTCCAAAGCCTCACTCTGTTGGCACCCTATGCCAAATTGCCAAAAATGGTGATCTCTAAATAGCAATAACTTGATTTTTCTAAAATCTCTGAACAAAAGAAATGCATGTATTTCCCTGGGCCCTGAGCAAGGGAGCACATGTGATTAAATTACCTTGCGATGGCTTGCCTTTTGTGAATGTGAAATTAACCACTCAATGGGGCCACAAAAGGGGCCTCGAAGTGAACAGCCCCTTCTGCCTTGCAATGAGCTACTATTCTGGAGTCATTATCAACACCCTCATAATGTAAAGGCTTAGGTCTAGTTGTACATAAAATAAAAATATCAATTGCTGCATTTAAATTGTGAGATGGACTTAGCAGTGATCTTTTATTGAAAAAAAAAAAGCGAAAATACCAAAAACCAAAACCTCCTAGCATGTCTGACTTGCTGGTTCTTTTGGTATTTTTGTGTTCACACATTCATGCCACCTTTGGGCTATGATCATGTCAGATTTCACAACCCAACCAGCCAAGAAGCCCTGCCCGGTTCTGGGATGGGAAATGTCCAAGGAAAACCAAGGTGATCTCGGAAGTAATGTGAGTCACTCAGAAGGGGTTTTCTTCTGAGTCAGTTCTGAGCTAATGCCTCAGTGTGGTGTCCGCGGACACTGTGGTTTTGGGAAATATTCTATTTTGGCTAGAAACTTAAAATGCAGACATTGACTGCTAGTGCTTGAGAAGGATCCCGGGGCATTTTTTGCAAGGTTTATTAACAAGAGTTTCCTTACCTAGAATCCACAAGCTTCTCTCCTTGTTCTATATTTGTTCATGGTGTTTATGTGACATAGGTACTCTGAGGCTAATGCTCAGTGAATGTAGTCATTCCTGCGTGTAGTCTGTGAAATTCTTAGGATATTGGCCCTTAGAATCCCACATACACTTTTTCCCTTTACATTTTCTTTTAAGGTTTTTTGTGTATTAATTTACGAATAAAAGAGCTGTGGTAAAAAAGCACACATAAAAACTTAAGTATATTTTCAATATTCTTTATTTCATTAATGCAAAAAAAAGTTACAAATTTAATCTTGCAGATAGCCTAAACACAATAGTTTCAGAAGCAGTAGTGAGGTTACATAGTGTGCACAGAGAGCCACTGTGGGGGTAATGGTTAGGGGACTGTCATCAGAGTTAGGAGGACCTATATTCTTGTTCTGTCTCTCATAAGTAAAAGCTGTGAGGCCATGGGAAAGTCACTTAACTTCTCAATGCCCCAAGGCAACTCTGAGTTATAAGCTAGAGATGAGCTACTGATTTTCATTATTTGAAGGAATTTCCATAAGGGGAGTTCCTCATATCTTTTAAAATCACAGATCTGTAATTACTGTTGCCTTTATCAAAGAATTGGATACTGCCTTCAGAGTAACATATTTTATCCCATGTTGCAACCCATTCCAAATCATTCTAGATAGCACCCAAATCACAACTCCACACCTAAACAGTAGGTGCAATGTGGCCAAAGAGCTGGCTAGTCAGTTGATAATAAACACCTCCAAACATAGCTAGTCCAGTCCTCTGATGATAGAACACAGAATCTGTTTCCAGGCTTATATTTCTGACTTGGTTGGACCTGCTGAAGCCTGTTATTACTTTGACATAGCTTTCAAGAACTTGGACTCATTTCTATACCATAGTGAGGCATCCCAGTAGAACCTTAGCAGAACAACTCAAGAATATGATTGTTAAAGATCTAAGGAAAGAGGAAATTCCCCTGGATGTTGTCATTGTAGCTCTTTTAACCAGAGACTGATAAGTTCCCTGCCTCCTCCTTTTGACTTCCTGATTGATGTATTAGTCAGAATTAAGAGGTTTTTTTTAATAGGGAAAAATACAGTGTTTCATGATACTAAGAAGTAATTTTAAACTTTGGCATTAGACAATATACAACAGATCACAAATAGGCATTCTATTCATAAAAGCGTAAATAGAAAGACACTAAAAGACCTGGTTAAAGATTGGCAAGGACCCGACATCATAGGTAAAGCTTTTAAGTAACTTGAGAAAGAGGCCTGTGCAAGTTAGTACAGAAACCAAAGGATGTTTTCTTAAACAGGTTTTGTTTCAGAAACATTTCACTTCTAAACTTCCAAATTTTTTAAAAAAAGACTACATTTTGTAATGTTCTTAAGTTAAAACTGAGGAAGGAACTTGGAGAAGAGAAAGGTAGAGAATGAGCGAAATGTTTTGTGCACAAATTACTTTTCAAAAGCCAGAAACGGCATGTAGCCATCAGCTACTTATTTTCACAGGCAGCGTTATGGTGACTCGTTCAGTACCCGCCCCTCCAAGGTTGATGTACACAGAGCCTGGCATCATGCCCAGGATCTACAATGGCTGCAGTCTGACTATTGTAGTATTAAGTTTGGAAGAGCTTCTTCTTAGGAATGTATTCTGTCCAGAACAGGTAATGAAAGAAGATGATCTGCTCCCCCCCCAAAACTTACACCATGACTTTCCCAGCCAGTCAGTCAACAACATTAATTGTGTATCCACTGTGTACTGAGGTATGAGCTACAATGTATTGAGATGGATTGAGAAGTTGTGATACAAAAGAAATAGAAACGAGCACTGTCCTAAGAACTTTGTAATTTAGTCTGGGCTATACACATATATTAACAAAAAACCAACCAATGTAAGGACAGGCATAGTAAATGAATGTTCTTTGCAAAATGAGCATAGTACAAATCAACATTAGTTTGGATGTCTTTGAATTTCATACTTTTATTATTTCCAAAAGCATCTAAGGAGCCTTACTGACTAAAAGGCCGAGTACATTGAGGTGTCTTAGGACAAAGTAGAACAAAAACCAGCTGCAGAAAGCAGAAGTGGGTATTTTCAAGCCCCTGGGTTGAGCAGATAACAATTTACAAGGAATTTGACTTTGAGATATTTAGCAATTAGGACAAAAAGAACAGATACATTAGAGTATGTATTTTTAGTTTCTGTGAGGAAAAGAGCATACCAAAATCACCTATAAGGTGTTGGGTCTTTTTTTCCCCTGGAACCAAACTCCAACAGGAATATATCATGTGAATTATTTCATTAAGTATACAAAATGACATAGTATCTTCAACTAAATGGCACAAGGATGTTTGAAAATATCATTTTTAATGGATGCTTTATAAAGGCTCTGGGCATGTCATTAAACCATAACTAAGAGATAGCAAAATAAGATCTAAACAGTATATACAGTACAAGCATGGGATTTAAGAACATTTACAAAGCAATCTACCAAAAAGCAAACAAAAATATGAGGAAATCTTCCTTTGTTTACTGATATATGCTGTTTGTTTCATAGTCTTAAGAGCTGGTAGGACCTTAGAGATAATGTAGTCATTGCTTCTTATTTTATAGAGGAGAAAAAACTGAAACCCAGAGTAGTTAAGTAACTTTCTAATTAATAAGGATCAGAGCCAGAATTCAAACTCAAATCCTGTGATTCCAGTCTAAAAACAATAAATACTCTTTCAACTACACTGCAATCAATTATATGATTCTATTTCAAGAAGATATACATTCTCTCTCTCTCCCTCCTCTCTCTCTCTCTCTCTCTCTCTCTCTCTCTCTCTCTCTCTCTCTCTCTCTAACTAGATAATGGTGATTACATCAACGAAATTTATCTCTGTATATTATCCTTCCAGAAAAGTTAAGTTCTAGTAAATAGTGATAGTATATTTCCATATTAAGTTAAAGCAGTCAAAATGTGTGTGTGTGTGTGTGTGTGTATGTGTGTGTGTGTGTGTGTGTCTATGTGTGTTCTGTGGCCAGGAAAAAAAGAGTCAGAGAAGCAGAGTCTTTGGTTTTGGAAGGGCTTTAAGAAGTCCAAGGGAACAAACCCTGATGATGTTACTCTGCAGGCTGCATTCCACTAGTAGAAGAGGCTATAGGCTACAAGAGAAAGAGTATTAGACTTGGATTCAAAGGACCTGCATTCAAACTGATACCACCACTTACTACCTGATACCACCTTGGGCAAGTCACTTAATGTGTGTGTGGGGGGGTAGCTTGGTGGCGAAGTGAACAGAGAACTATGTAAGCTATGTAAACCTGAGAAGATCACTTAGCTCTATTTGCCTCAGTTTCCTCATCTGTAAAATGAGCTGGAGAAGAAAATGTCAAACCACTCCAGTATCTTTGCCAAGAAAACCCCAAATGAGGTTATGAAGAGTCAGACATGACTGAAATGACTGAACAGCAGCAGCAAGTGATCTCATATCCTCACAAGAACCCTGAGAGCTAGGTGCTATTATTATTCCTATTTTACACATGAGGAAACTGAGGCAGACAGAGGTTGTAACTTGCCCATCATCTCTTGTGACTTGAAGTCAGGAATAAGAAATGGAATTTAATCCATTTTCTAGCTGTGTGATTCCTCTGAGCCTGTTTCCTCATCTTTATAATGCTAGTTAACAAGCATTTATTAAGCACCTACTGTGTGCCAGGCACTACACTAAGTGCTGGGGATAAAAAAAAAAGGTAAATGACGGTTTAAGGAATTCACAGTCTAATAGTTGAAGAAACATGCAAACAGTTGCCTACAAAAAGGTTATATTCAGGGTAAATTGGAGATAAGCAGCAGAGGGAAAGTATTACCATTAAGGGAGATCAGGCAAGGTATCTTATGGAAGGTTGGATTTTAGCTTGGACTTGAAGAAAGCCTGGAAAGCCAAGGGGCAGAGATGAGGAGGGTAAGAATTCTAGGCACAGGGGACAGGCAGTGAACATGCCCTGAGTCAGAGAAGGAGTGTCTGACATGAAGAGCCACAAGGAGGCCTGAATACATGGCAGGGAGGGAAAAGATGTGAGAAGACCAGAGCTGTAGGAGGAAGCCAGATTTTATATTTTGTCCTAGAGGTGATAGGGAGCCACTGGAGTTATGGGTGGAGGGTGGGCGACATGGTCAAACCTATGTTTTGGGAAGATAACTTTGACAGCTCAGTATACTAATTAATACCTTGAATCACTGTGCTTGCCTTGATCAAGTTAAATAACTATATAAATGATGAGTTCAGGATGAGAAAGTACGGACATAGGATCATGGGTGTAGAAGGGAAATCTAAGGCCATTAGTTCACCTCCCTCATCTTATTGATGAGGAAATTGAAGCCCAGAGAGAATCTGCCAACTTTATGCCTCTTCTAAGTGACAGACACAGGATCTGGACTGTGGCCCTTTGACTCCAAATCCAGAGCTCTCTCTTCTCTATGAGTCTATACAATACTGTTGGATGGAGTATCTAACCTGATAAACTCGCAAATCAGCTAAAGTGTACGTGCACCTCCTCCCCCCACATAAGCATACACACACAAGCACACATATATGTTGGCTCACTGGTTTTGACAATACGTCATATTTCACGAGCTTAATGAAACTAATTGAAAGATATTGGTTGATAACCTTTGATGAAATTATCTATATTTTTCCTCTCATCAGTCTGTATACTGTTTATAGTATCTATGAAAAAAGAGGCAGTATGATATGATAGAAAAAGTGACTTTCAGTTAAGAGAAAAGTGAGACCTGTATTCAAATCTTGACTCTTTTATTTACTAGCAATCACTGCATGACATCTTGAGTATTATATGCAGTGTGAGTTCAGAATGAGAGCTCAATTTCACTTTATTGTATTATTAGCAAAATAGTATATTAATTTAATTTTCAAGTATTTAAGAGATGGGTAGGTCACGTAATGAGAGTGATGGACTGTGAAGAGGCAGACTAGGTGTTGCACAAAATATTAAAAGAATTTTAAGAAGACATTTAGTACATTAGAGAAGATTCATTATGGGGTCTTTATAGAAAAACATGAGTAAGCTAGATGAAATGGAAGAGCACTAGACTAACAAGGAAGGAAAGGGGGAAAAAAAGCACTTATTATGTGCCTACTGTGTGCTAGGAATTGTGCTAAGTGCCTTACAAATATTATCTCATTTGATTCTCACAACAACCCTGGGAGGTCCCTGCTATCATTTTGTCCATTTTACAGTTCAGGAAACTGAGGCAAATAGACACTAAGTGACTTGTACAGGGTCACATAACAAGTGTGTCTGAGACCAGATTTGAATTCGGGTCTTCCTGACTCCAAATCCAGGCCTCAATCCAGGATGCCACTTAGCTTCCTCTAACCCCACTCCTCAAAGAGTCGGAAGACACCGGGATCTGGTTCCTCTCTTGCCTCTGACCACAGATTAATCTCTTAATCTTGGTTAAGAGAACTCAGTTGCTAACTTTTCTCGTTTGTAAAATGGGGTTGACATTAAACCAGCTTCACAGGGTTAATGTGAAGGACAAATGAAATAATTTATGCAAAATCTTTTATAAGTGCCAGCAATTATCAAGAAAATAGGTGAAGAGGTTTACATATAGTGGGATGATTTAGTACCTATCGCCAACTTTTTCGTAATAATATCCCTTTCCACATAGGAATTTAAGATAGAAATAGGTTTAGATTTTCTACATTACTAAAATTCTTGTATCTTTTCTGGGTACTCGGTGCAGGATCTTTGTTCTTCTATATTTTCCCTGTCTGTCTATTCCTTCCTTCATTTTCATATTTACTCTATTTACAATAGGTCTAAGCTCATTATCAACATTGCTCATGGAAATAATCCTCATTTTTGTGGACATGTATGCTGTCATCCTCCTTTCCTGCTTTTTCCAAGTTCTTTACAGCACATGCTTTTGTCCACAATATCCAAGATTAAGACATGAAAAGCCACTTCATCCTCACACAAAGTTGTAGTAGAATGTCCTTATCTTCATTTACATATTTGTCTAAGACAAAACAAAGTGCATCAAGATCTAAGGGCGGAGCGATTACTTTTGGTTGGTGGGATTAGGGGAGACTAGATGGAAGATATGGCATCTGTCAGCCCTGAAAGATAGGAAGGGTTTCATCGTGGAGAGATGGGGGAAACTGCAGCATGCACTTCAGGCACAGGGTGCTGTGAAAACAAAACATGTATACCATGGCTTTGGGTCTGCTATACCAAACCCCTCATTTGAACTGATCAAATCCTCAGAAGGCAGCTGCTACAGTGAATCACAGGGTTCTGGAGGTAGTCCTGAGAAGGTTAGAAGGACATCTTTCTAATGCTATAGCTCACGAGCCCCTACTGGTGTGCTTCCCTCCATGATTATTGACTGATAACAATTAGCTAGACTTCACTAGCTTAATTGGAAAGGAACATTTACTAGATGGTTTAGAAGAGTACAAAGCATCTTCCCCCAAATCTAGGACATCTCTCTCACCATAGTTCAGGTTATGGATTCCAGCTTAGAGTGTGTATAGCAAATGGGAGAACTCACAGCTCCTGGAAGACTTTTGCTGAGACCTTCATGATCTTTCTCTAGATATAACATGGCTTTCTGCTGGGATTATTGTAGAACCTTGAATCTATCTTTCTTCACGTGTACAGTCTGGTCTTATGGCAGCTGGGTGACAAAGTGGATAGAGGGCAGGTCTTGAAGTCAGGAAGACTCATCTTTCTGAGTTCAAATCTGGCCTCAGACATTTACTAACTGTGTGACCCTGGACAAGTCACTTAACCCTGTTTGTCTCAGTTCCTCATCTGTAAATGAGCTGGAGAAGGAAATGGCAAACCACTGCAGGATCTCTGCCAAGAAAACCCCAAATGGGGTCACAAAGAGTCAGACACAACTGAAATGAATGAACAACAACAACACAGTCTGGTCTTGTCTTCCAACATAGATACTGTCCAACAAATGCTTCTAGGATGCTGATGGGAAGTCCAAAATCCTCTGAATCCTTCAACACTCATAAGGTCCTTGTCTGGTCAAGGGAGGAGTAGGAGGTTGAAGCTGAAGCTGGAGCTGATTTTCTTCTTCTCTCTCCCCTCCCTCACAGCCTGAAATTCCTTCTGACAGACTTGTTGGAAGATTTCTACCCTAAGCTTAAATCCTAATTCCAAAGTAGCTCACTGGTTGTATCCAAATTCTCTAAGATGTGACCAGATCCCTCAACTAATCCACACAGATTTCCTATGTGGTGTCATTTCACTCCCTTCACTGACTTTCAAGGACTTCTAAACTATCTTTTTTTTTTTGGTGAGGCAATCAGAATTAAAACTTGCCCAGGATCACACAGCAAGTAAGTGACTTCTAAACTATCAAGGATGCTTTATACTTAATCTAAAGCCTCTTTGATTCATGGCAAGGCCTTGTTCTCACCTACTTTATACACTTTTGATTGATTGTCCTCATCTGATAAAGGTAGCAGTTAAGGTGTACCATCTTGTCACTTGCTTTAAATGGGGTGGGGTGGGGTAATTAATTGATTGACTCAATAATCCCCTACCCTTAGAAGGGACTAGAGACAGTTCAAATGATGAGTAATATAATTTTGTTGGAGCACAAAGTATGTGTAAGACAACAATATGAGAAGATGCTAGAGAGATAGGTTAGAATCAGGTTGTAGAGGGCTTTGGATGCCAAACTAAGGCATTTAAACTTTATTCAATAGATAATGAGAAGCTGTTAAAGGCAGGGGGCTGCCATGAATAGAACCACGTATTAAGAAGTTTACTGTAGCCCTGGTATGTTGGATTGGAGTGAGGAGAACCTGGAAGCAAGGAAACCATTTAGAGTTCCGAAGTAATTCAAGTGAAAACATATAAGGGCCTGAACTTAGATGGTGGCAGCTGGGTGCGTCAGTGGATAGAGTGCTGGGCCTGAAATCAGGAAGACTCATCTTCCTGAGTTCAAATCTACCCTCAGTTGACCCTGGGCAAGTCACTTAACCCTGTTTGCCTCAGTTTCCTCATCTGTAAAATGAGCTAGAGAAGGAAATGGCCAACCCCTCCAGTATCCAGTGGCCCTAAATGGTGTCATGAGGAGTTAGACACCACTTAAACAACTGAACAACAAGAACCTAAGTGGTGCCTATGAGAATGGAAACTAAGGGTCAGAAGAGAGAAAAAGTTAACAAAGGCATTTCTTTTCTTTAAGGAAAACGTTAAGAAATAGTGTTATTCAAAGTCCTTGGTCTCACATGACCTTAAAACCTTCTCGTACTTAATCAAATTCCAAAGAGTCCTTTCCTAGTCTGAAGTCCTTGATATTATTCTTATCAAAGACCTAATTGGTTCCTATACTCAATCAGAGTCAGGAAGGAATCCTGACCCCCTAAAGTGATTAGTTGGTGATCAAACTAAGAGGAACTTTTTGATTAATCCAGTTAAGAGCAGTACCTTTTTTTTCCATCTTTGACCAGACTGATTGATTTCAGGAAGATTATTCACCCAGAGGGATGATTCGCATTTGAGTTCCTATTGTTTTATTTTAATAAATAAAAAATGCCATAATTGAGCTTTGTCAATTGTTGTATCTCTATATGGAATTGTATCTTTGTTCCCTGTGTAAAAATGTAATTTGACATGGCTTAGGTCAGAGAAACTCCTAATGAAGAGGAACGCTGCCCTTTGCTTCTCTTTTCTCTATAAGCAGCAATGCTGGGATTTTTTAATAAACAGACTCTGACAAACTTGGGCTAAAAGCAGAGTGCAGTGTTTTTCTTCCACAACAGGAATTCACAGAGAATGACAGGACTTAACACCTCATTAGCTGAGGGACTGAAAGAGAGAAGGAAGAGTCAAAATGAGACTGAGATTTCCCATCTGGGTGAGTGAGGAAAAATGGAGACAGAAAAAGGGAAATTAGAGGAAGCCGGTTTTGGGAAAAGGTGATCAATTCAGTTTTAGGCTGATGTATGTTATTCATTCTATAACACTCCCGGGAACCATTGGTTATTTTCCCCTTCAGTGTCCCTTAAGCTCAGAAGTTTTGTTTAGGAGTATAATCATTTCTAAATTAAAGCACTTTTCAAGCTGTGCTTTTAAACTAAATTATCAAGGAGTGCAAAATGTTCAATTTTCACTGAGGTAACAGAGTATCTATATTTTATTCAGGGCATGCATTTTGTTATAATTGATGTATTTTGTATATATTGGCATCAAGGCATCTACATAGATGTAGATTATATATACACAAATATAAATAATTATAAATAAGGTTCTGGTTGATGTTATTTTGCAACTGTTACACATGAAGTTATCTGAGCATTGTAGTATTAGAATAGATGTGAGAATTGAGGAGAATATGAGAATGGATGAGCTCTCTAAAGAATAGGGAGAACTTCCGAGGGATGAGGACAAAGACATTTGGGTGGAAGGGTGCTATAGATTCCACTTCTAAGTAACTGAGGTTACACGTTGAAGCTCTGAAGTGCAAGTGAACTTGGTCTTTCTTCTTTGCACATTTATAATTCAAGTTAATGGACTGCTATCCCCTCTCTCGAACAAGATGTAATTCCTTCAGGGACAGGTAGGCACCAAGTTTCATGTGTATACTGTATATAGTGAATAGCATCAAGTTCAGTGAGTGTTCTTGATAATGTTCTTGATAATTCTGGGAGGATCAGAATCATGGGCAACAAGCTCCCATAGGGCAGGAACCCTGACTTCTCTAAACTTGGCATCTTAAAGCACAAGCATCAGCATT
The DNA here is from genome assembly GCF_003287225.1 of Phascolarctos cinereus. NCBI lineage: Eukaryota > Metazoa > Chordata > Mammalia > Diprotodontia > Phascolarctidae > Phascolarctos > Phascolarctos cinereus. Next base: position 109,904,039 of record NW_027555847.1, read on the forward strand.
CTTCATTCTCCTCCTCCTTCTCCTCATCTCCACTAGAACCTACCACAGTTCTGGCCTCTTCATAAATATTTGTTTTATGTTCAGATGGATTTTAGAATTGAAATACTATTTGGGATTCTCTTTTTCTACTGTCTCATTTTATAGGTGGGGAAACTGAACTTCAGAGAGATTCAGTGATTTGCTTAAGGTTGCATAGTTCATTGGTAACCAGAGTTGGGATTAAGACTCGCGTTCTCTGATGTGAGAAATCTTGTGCTGTCTTCACCATACCATAATAATAATAACTAGCATTCATATAGTGATTACTATGTCCCAGGTGCTGTGCTAAGTGATTTACTATTATTATCTCATTTGATCTTCACAACAACCCTGGGAGGTAGGTGCTATTATTATGCCCATTTTACAGATGAGGAAACCAAGGCAAATGGGTTAAATGAATTGCCCAGATCACACAGCTAGTAAGTGTCTGAAGCCAAATTTGAACTGAGGTCTTCCTAACTTTAGGCCCAGCACTGTATACACACTGTGCCACCTCGCTGCCCTATAATGAATTAAATAAATGTCGAAGTAGGCCTAAATTTAGTCTCAACTTCCAAGGCTCCGTAGCTGAGACAGATAAGGAATTTTGTAACACTTAGAACCATCTACATTGGGCACCTTGGAAGGTAATGAGATTTTTCTTACTAGAGGTGTTCAAGCAGAGGGTGGATGACTCGTCAGACGTGTTGTAGAAGTGACTCATCTACCCCAGTTGGACTATGGGACATTTAAAGTGTCTCTTTAGCTCTGAGGTTGTGTGATTGTATGATTTATAGTGTAAAATGAACATGAGATGATTAATATATTTGCTTAAAATATAGTATTAATGAAGCTAAGGTATACGGGATAATTATTTTTTCCTAGAGATTAAAACATCCACAGTCTCTGATTCTTTTACCATTGTTTTTTGAAACTATCCTTATATATAAATAATGACCCTGAAATATCTGATAATAGCAGTTCCACTCCCCTCCCTGATACCTTCCACTCTGTGGTATTTTTCTTTATTCCAGTAATGCAGAGAAAAGAGCACTGGGCCTGAAGTCAAAAAGTTCTGAATTCAAATTTGACCTCAGACACTAGCAGTTTGACCTTGGGCAAGTTCACTTAACCTCTGTTTGCCTCAGTTTCCTTAGCTGTATTATGGAGATAATAATAGTGCCTACCTCACAGAGTTGTTGTGAGGTTCAAATGTGATATTTACCAAAAAAGTGCTTAGCCACAATGCCTGGCACATAGTAGGTGCTATATAAATGCTTATCCCCTTTACTTCTATTCTTCCCTCCTATTTCCTAAGTACCACTATAAGCAATTTACTCTTGGCCCCTACTCTGTAGAAGTTTCAGACAGTCAGATCCAATTGAAGTCAGGTGTTTTTGTGAAGGAGAAGAAGAAACACAGAAAGCTCTTTGCTCTAGTCTTTCCAACCCAGGTCCGCATGCTTGTCTCTTCCTGGAGGCTGTATTTCTAGCCCCCATATAATCGCATAATCCAGAGACACTTCTTTACCCCAGAGACCCAGCCAGCATTTTAATCCAGAGTCCTTACTCCCTCTTAAGGAGTGTTTGTGTGTATGTAGAAATGTGTTCCTAGAATCCCGATTTGAAACTCTTTATGCATGTTCCCATAAAAAAATTGTTACCCTTGGAGATAAGTTTGACTAAACATACAGGATTCTGCTTCAGGTTGGTTTGCCAATGAAACATTGAAGTATGCTTCAAATAAGTTAGAGGTTTAATAGGTTTTTGTCATTACCTCTTTCGGCTTAATTTTTCTCATTTTTAATATGGGCAATAATACTGCTTTAGCTTAATTCACAGGGTTATTGTGAGTGTCAAATAAGATAATGTATGTAAAGTGTTTTATAAACTATAAATCACAGTAGAAATATCCCTAAAGTTTATTTGTTGGTTGGTTGCTTGGAATGCTGAATGTATTTGACCTTAGAGGTATAATCATTATTGAATATATTATACTGTTCTCTTTATGTTATAATTTATACCAGTATACCACATGGCAGTATAATCCCACAGTCAGAGGCAGTATGGTATAATGGAGAGTACTATGCTTGCAGCTAGGAAAGATAGAGGTTTGACTCTTGCTTCAGACACTGACTAGCTGCCTATCCATGAACAAAACATTTAATCTCTCAAAGACTCCATTTTCTTACTTGGAAAAGGGAGATAACAATACTTTTAGTGCCTGCTTCACAGGGATATTGAAAGGTTCAAAATGAGAGAATGTGTTTAGAGTGCTTTGCAAACCTTAAATGAAGGTTTGTACAGTGCTAGAAATTAAATTAAGATCCTATGACTCCAAATCAAATACACTTTTCCCTGTACCATGTTGACTCATTCTATAATTAATAATGATAAATATATATATATGTATACATACACACATATGCAAATATGTGTGTATATATAAATATACATATATACATATGTGTGTGTATATATGTATGTGTATATATATATATATATATATATATATATATATAATAACAATTCTAGTACTGCTTTTAGGAGAGAGTGGCAAGAAAACTACATGTAAATTTATAAATTACTTTTGAAATGTAAATTTTAGTGATTTCAGGCAGTTTGGATTCCTGGGTAGCTGAATTCATTCATGCATTTATGCATTCATTCAACAAACATTTCCTAAGTAACATTATAGACCATGCCCTGTGCTAAGCTACATCAAATCTGGATTGCACACTAAAAAGCAGAGATATCATCTTGCCGACAAAGGTCTATTTAGTCAAAGCTATGGTTTTTCCTAGCAATATGTGGCTGTGAGAGTTGGACTATAAGGAAAGCTGAGCACCACAAATGCTTTTGAATTGTGGTACTGGAGAAGACTTTTTCGAGTTCCTTGGAGAGCAAAGAAATCAAATCAGTCAATACTTAAAGAAATTAATTCAGGCTATTCACTGGAAAGTAAAATGCTGAAGCTTAATTACTTTTGGTCACTTAATGAGAAAACAGGACTCATTGGAAAAGATCCTGATGTTGGGAAAGATTGAAGGCAAAAGGAAAAGGGAACAGCAGAGAATGAGGTGGATAGAGGATATCATGGAAAAATGCACATGAACTTGGACAGACTTTGAGAGATAGTGGAGGATAGAAGGGCCAGGTGCTATGATGGTCCATGGAGTGTTGAAGAGTCGGACACAACTGAATGACTGAAAAACAACAGCAATAACAAAATACTAAGCTAGGCATTTGGAGAGATGCAGAGATACATAAGATAGTACCCATAAAAAAATTTTACTTTAAGCAGTGTATTACATCAGACAACTAGAAGAAGTACTTAGAACAAGCTTTACTTATGATGGGTCAATAGTGAGTGACGTGTTCCTAAATAAAGGAGATAAAAGAGCAGGACCTCCTGCCAGTGTAGATGTCTGTTTCTGAATAAGACTTGCATGTTTTCTGTTTTATACATACATATGTGTGTGTGTGTGTGTGTATTTATGTGTATGTATGTAAGGACATAGCATAGGGTCAGTGTAAGGTAGAGTAGAATAATAGAAAGAGTGGTATCTGCAGTTAGAAACTGGTGACATTAAGCAAAACCTCCCCGGGCCTTAGTTTCTCCAGCTGTAAAATGAGTGGACGATCACTTAGACTAGATGATCACTAAAATCCCTTCCAAGTCTTGATTCTGGGTTATCTTTTCCCCCTCCTAAGCCTTGTGCCTAATACCAATGTCTTTAAAATATTATATTGATAGTTTCTGTAAAAATGCATAGTTAAAATGGTACAATTTAGAAATTAATTTAAAAAATTGTGCCATGCATTGTGCTAGATGCTGAAATATATATTCAGTAGCATTCCCTGGAAGATTTTCTTGCTACAAAAATGTTCATAAAAACTAGGAACATAGTGTTTTACCTACATGCAGGAGTTAAGAATCTAATAACTGCTTTCTATAGTAGCTTGCTTTCATTTTTCCTAAAATAGAGCAAAGAAGCCTTTAAAAAGTGAATGGTATCAATCTTGATTTGGATTTTTTATGTAAATGTTTTCTGAAATTAAAATAGTGCTGATTATAATTTGAGATATTAACAGTTAAATTATGTCATTGTGTCCCTATGTCATTTACAAAAGAAGTTAAACACTGTATCAAATTCAGAGCACTGATTCACTACTGCTTTTGTAATAGCAAAAATGAAAAAGAGAAATAGGATAAATAATATAATTTAAACTGGATTTGAGATTTTTTCAGTTTGCAGTCTTCTTTTCCTACTCATTTTTTAAAAAAAGAAACCAATGTAGTAGAAATATAGCTCCAGATGGATGCAGAATCATACTTTTCCTCCTGACTGAAACTGTTGTGTAATACTATAATATAATTAATAAATACATAAATAATATAATAAATAAATACAGCAATAAATGCTCTACTTCAGCAGTGGCTTCATTTTCTTTAGATGAAAGAGTGCATTTACTGTGTGAGCATCTCCTAATTCCTTTATGGCTCTTTGGCCTGAGTGTAAGACATTTGGGTACTTTAGTAATGCCGAGCTCTTTGATTTCATTGGTAGGGGTCTTTGTGAGTTGCTGTGGCCCCAAAATTCATCATCCTCTGGCCAACCTGGTAATGATCCCCTCCAAACTTAGCTAGACTGGTTCTCAGACAGCAGACAGTCTGTCACTGGGCCATACTCAAAGCCTTTCCAGCTTGGTAAGACTTGCCAAAGCTTGTATTCCCCTGGCATCTCCTTCAAGGGCCAGGATCACTCAATGACCCTATAAAGCATTCTGACCTAATATAGGGAACTTTGCACCATCTAATCTAATTGGTCATTATAATTCTTTTGTAAGCATTCTAACAGTCTTTTTGTATAAAAGTTCTTACAAAGTATGTAGAAAAAGAAATGTTATGTTCTCAGAAATTAGGTTGAGGTGCAGGGAAGGTCTCAAATATAATTTGAACACTTATTTTTCTCCAGTAAGTTATTAGCACAAGTCTTGTGGCATTAAAATTACCTCCAGTTTTTCAGGCATTGAGGTAGATGTGAATTTGTTTTTTGTATCTTCTCCTAACTAACTGTTCAGTCTTCACATATTTCTTGTCTTGAATTCTTTCCACTATTCAAATATTACTTGTCTTGAAGAAAAAATCTTTTGACATGGTTATTTTTCTTCTTTGTAGTCAGGCACCCAATTAATGATCTACCTGCTTGCCCTCTATTTTTTTACTACCCTTTGCCATCTTAATCCTCTGCAATCTGATTTCCTTATGAGTTAAAGTTTTGATAGCTGCTTTATTTAGTTTGCTTTCATTATTCCTAAAATAGAGCAGGGAGGACTTTCTTGTTAAATCTCTCTCTTTGAATTCTCTTTAGTTTAGCACAAATGAGCACCCTTACTTTCGGAAACCCTGTTTACCTGGGACTTCTGTGATGGTGTCCTATTCTTTCTCCTCCTCTTTTCCCACAAAGTTCCTGTGACTTCGGATGATTCGCTTAATCTCTCTGGACCTCAATAAGCGAGCTGAAGCTGTTGGACTAGAGGATCTCCCTTTTAACTCTAAAATCACATGATTCAATTATTCATATAGACCTCCTACAAGCATTCCATTTTGCCAGTCTTTAGTCTCTTATTTTTTTTTCCTATGTTCTCCATCAGAAGTCCCATTTGTTTTCATGGTTATGTAGTAGACCCTGTACTCTGATAACTCTCAAGTTGTTTTTTTTTTCTCAGTCTGACATCTTAGCTGATGCTTCATATTTTTCCATCTATTTACATATGTACTTGAACTGAGTCCAAAGGAAAGCGACTAGGATGATGAAAGGAGAATGACCATGCCATACTGGGTTTAGTTGAAGCAGCTGAGAATTTTTAGGCTAAAAAAGATAACTATTGGTAGAGAATTGGGGAAAGAGGAGATACGAGCGGACCTCTTATCCTTGGCCTCGGAGGGCAGAACTGAATATAATAGATGGCAGTTTTCAAGAAGTTCACTTCGGCTTGATTTAAAGAAAACAATGACAGTTATCCTAGTGTAGAATGTATTGCTTTAGGGAGTAGGGTGTTCTACCACAGTAAGTATCTTCAGTTCAACACCGCACGGTTACTGGTGGGAGAGATTGTAGAACTGTTTCCGTTTCAGATACCCGTTGGATGCTAAGTGACCTCTGAGGTCCTTCCTGTCGCTGACCCACTCAGAAGAACGCTTAGGCCTGCGGCACTGGGCTTGTTTGCCTTCCCCCGAGCACTTTCTTTTCCCATGTGGAGACTATTGGAGGTTCCTAACTCTGCCAGTCAGATGCTATATATGCCAGAGCTTGTCATCGTAGTCCCTAGATATTAAAACCTCTCTGCGGGGTTTGGCAGTCAGACCCAGTGTATACTCAATCCCGCCAGCTGGTTGTAGGCGGGGGGCAGCTGCCTTTGTGTGATGCCTTAATTCTCACAATCCTTGTGCTCTCTAATGGAAGTTATTGTCTAGGAGGCATCTTCCCCTGAAGGCCTAAAATGTGCCCTCCGTTAGTCCGGGAATCCACACCCAGGCACTTGCTCCCCACCCCCAACTCATGCGCTGACTCATGCTTGTTTAGTTTGTACTACTAACCACTCACTTTCCATAATTCATACCAGGAGTGTCCGCTAATCCCAAATGCACACTCTATCCTCCAGAAAAATTGTGTTCTACTCCCAACATGCTCATTCTCAGACACCTAGGCCTTGACTTCCAACTGCAGCTTCTCTGTTATCAGCAGGTGTGAATTCTGACTCACTCTTTTAGCCTGATTCACTACCGTGGGCATGTGAGCCTTATTCACCTTGGTGTCCAGCTGGCGCTTCTGCAAAGTTTCTTACATTCCAACGCTGAGATTCTATTATTCGATTATAGTTACAGCTCTTCCCATAACTGTTTTCATGTTGTTGCTGAGTTGTTTTTCAGTCGCTTCCTACTCTTCATGACCCCATTTGGGGTTTTCTGTGCAAAGATGCAAGAGCGGCTTGCCATTTCTTCCTCTAGTTCATTTTACAGGTGAGGAAACTGAGGCAAACAAGGTTAAGTGACTTGCCCAGGGTCATACAGCTAGTAAGTGTTTGAGGCCAAATTTGAACTTATGAAAATAAGTCTTCTTGGTTCCAATCCCAGTGCTCTAATCACTGCACCTATTGAGCAAATTATTTTTACCACTCTGAGTTCCAATTTCTCATCTATAAAATTAGGGAGTTGTGAGCAAGGTAACCTGTGATCAAAGTTTCTAATGTCAACATTCTATGGCTACCATGGGTGAGAAGATACATAAAGACATATGACACAACTCATTTAATAAAGGAAGGCAAGTGGTACAAACAAAAGTGTTGTAAATGTTCAGGGGAGGAACTCACTTCTGATCTAAGTAAGCTGAAAAGGCATAAAGTGGCATTTTAACTGTACCTTGAAGGATGAATAGGATTTTGATAGGTAGAGGTAGTGGGGAGGGTCTTCTAGAAGAAGGGATCAGAACGATCAGAGTATGGAGAGCACAAGGCATATTTGCGGAATTTAAATTGCAGTTTGCCTAGATTAAATTAACCAAGAGGTGGAAATGAGGAGAGTTAAGGCTATAAAGTTGGTTTCTGCCAAAATATGAAAGACCTTGAATGTCATTCTAAGTCGATTAGTGCTTCTAGTATTCTGACGTGAAAATGACTTTAGCACAAAATGCCTCAGTAGTGAAGTCTAAATTATGCTGATAGTTGTGAAACTGCTACATAGTTTCAAAACAATGTTTATCAGCAATGTGTTCAAAATTCAGAAGATAACAGTATTTCTGAATTATTTACCAAAAATCAAAATCAACAGAAAATTCCCAGACATACATATGATAATAGCAAACATTTATAGAGCACTTTATGTTTTACAAAGTGCTTTATAATGCAGTACCTTACTTTATAACAACTCTGTGAGGTAGGCACTACCATTAGCCTCATTTTATAGATGAGGAAACTGAGGCAGAGAGAAGTTAAGTGATAATTGAATAGTGGTGTGTCTTTTAAACAAATCCCTACAGGGTTAAAAGACAGTTTAATGATTTTTCTTCTGTAAAGATGCTTGAAAGAAAATTACCAGGATATTTGGTAAACTCTTCAGTTCAGTGTCCACCATTTCAGTGGATCCAAGCTGTAGTGGTTCCTTTGGCAGATATTTCTAATATCTGTGCCTATCTTCATGCTGCCAGATCTTTCTCCTCATCAGCTTTTGGAATCGTTTACTCTCCTAGAATTTTGTCAGTTTTTGAGGACTCGAGTAGCTTCAAATCCCTTAAGAAACATTGCAGTCTAAACCAAGCCTTTATTCTTTGAGCAGTCCCTATCACATTCCCCATCAGGGATGTAAATCAGAGCCCTACTATTGAACCAACTAATATTTTGGGGAGATTTGAGTCCTCATGGGTCTACTCTAGACTAAGTTAAAATTCCTGGGGTAACTCTGCTCTCGGCCCAGATTGTGGGGTAGAATTCAGTCTGTGATTGAATGTCTTCCACAATGGCCAGCAGGGGTGGGACGGGTGTCGTGGTGCTCCAGTATCTGCCAGAATGGGAGTACTACTCCAGGAAGAAAGAGAATTACAGAAGAAGAGAGGGGGTAAGCCAATGACATACTTTAAAATGTGATTACTTAAATGTTAAATACAAGTTTGTCTGAACAAACTATATTTACCTCCAGAAGACTTTGAATTTGCAGAGCTTCCTGTTGTTGGCTGAAGGGAGTCTCTGTTATTGTCCTAACCACTCCTTTTTCCGCAGTTTAAGAAGTGTGAAACCATCCTGATTTCTAAACCATTCCATTACTTTCTTGCACGTGTCAATTATTTCCAATGTTCCTTTTCAGGGTACCTTGAGGATAGTTTTGTAAAATCTGGAGTCTTCAACGTGGCAGAACTTGTGAGGGTGTCCAGAAGTAAGTCATGCATTGTTTTCTTGTTATTTAACTCATGAATTTATTGAAAATGTTTCCCATTCAAAATATTAAAATCCCAGCTTGAACAAGAACAAGAACCATGCATTTTAGGTTTCTTTAAAGAGAAGGTAAAGGGAAACTTTGCTTTTCAAAAGCAAAAAAAAAATCCAAAATCAATGGATTTTTTATGAAATGAAAAATTTATTTGTCTTCCCTTTTCTAAAACACTTGTATTAAAAACAGTTAATATCAACATTGTATAGTATGCACCTAAGTCTTCTGAATTTTTGCTACTCTTTTCAACTTTTTGGCCGTTAGTGGAAACTTAATTCAAAGGAATTATGATTATTTAAATGGATATAATTATGATAACATACACATTTCCTATTGATATAGTGCCTTTTTTTTTCACTTTACTTTTCTTTAGGTATAGGACATACACTTAAGCATGCCAGGGATGGAATGCACCTAACAAAAGAAAGTATATTTGTGAGGAGATAAGGTTTTCACATGACAAGTCTCATAATAGCTAGCATTTATATATTAATTTAAGGTTGGTAATGTGCTTTATATATGTTATCTCATTTGATCCTCATAACTATCTTGGGAGCTTTATCATCCCCTTTTACAGATGAGGAAACTGAGGCAGGCAGAGGTTAAGTGACTTGCCCATTGCCACACAGTTATTTGAGGTTAGATTTGAACTCAGGTCTTCCTGACTCCGGGTTCAACACTCTAATGTTCCATCTAGCTGCCTCTATTATGAATATATGCACCAAATAGATGTATGAAGACATAGGTGTCCTTGGGTTTTTCATAGCTTTCTCTGTAAAGGTACTGTCTCTTGTTTGATTCTGATAAACATTTTTATTTAGTGGTTTTCAGCTATGAAAACTGCGAATTTTGATTATAGATCAAGATATAGTCAGTCACAAAGTTAACAAGCATTTATTGTACCCTCACTTTGTGCCAGGCACAGTGCTGATTAATTGCAGGGGTACAGAGGAGAAACAGAAAGGAAAACTTGTGGCCCATGCCTTGAAGGAATTCACATTCTATTGGGGAGACACATGCAAGAATTTGCAAATATTCGTTATAAAGATCCAAAAGATGTAAATGGCAGATAATACCAAAAGGATAACCCTAGCAGTGAGAGACATTGGGAAAGACAGATTTGGGTGGGATCTTGAAAGAAACTTGAAGTCAGGGAAGAAGTGGAGATGAGGGGGCAACTAGGTGGTGCAGTGGATAGAGCATTGGCCCTGGAGTCAAGAGAACCTGAGTTCAAATCCGGCCTCAGATACTTGACACTTACTATCTGCGTGATCCCTGGGCAAGTCACTGAACCCCATTGCCTAGCCAAAACAAACCAACAAAAAACAAAACAAAATGACAACAACAACAAAAAAGAAGTGGAGATGAGGAGGAAAAACATTTCAGGATTGGGAGGCCAGTGCTGATGGAAGGATTGGAGGGTACGTGGAGGGGAAGGTGGTGTAAAATAAGAATGGAGAGGCAGATTGGGAGCTAGGAGCAGATTGTGGAGAGCTTTGAAAGCCAAATAGAGGATTTTATATTGGCTCCTGAAAGTTGGAGGAGGGCATCATTTTCTGTGCTTTTAGGGCATTCTGAGCATTTTGACAAGTGCTTATTTTGGCATTTACATTTTACACATATTTGGTATAAAATATACTTTTTTCCCCTTTTATAGCCTCTCATTTTTGGTGAAGTGCTAATTCTCACGATCTTTTTATGGTGCTTGTAGATAAATAGTTTATCAGATAAATAGTTTATCATTGCTGCTGTTCTGATACAATCTTTGTGGCCCAATTGTTTCTAAAATTCTCAGTGCCTGAACTAAAATCTTTATAGTACAATGATAAAGTATACTGTACAGGGAAAATAGCATGGCTTAATGGAAAATATTCTGAACTTAAAGACCTGAATTCAAATGCTAGCATTTCACTGAGTCATCACGTTTCTGAATGTAGGTTACTTCATTTCTTTCCCTGAGCCTCACCAATATGTAAATTGGGGAGGATGAATTGAGATGGTATATATAAAGCATTTTGTGAACCTTAGAGTACCATATGAACATCAGCCATTATTACTAAGGCAGCGAAGTGATGAACAGGATGGAACACTAGACCTGGACTCCAGAAGACTTGAGTTCAAATCCAGTGTCAAATACTTATTAGGTGGGTGTGTTCTTCGCCAGGCACTCAACCACTGCTTGCCTCAGTTTCTTCATCTCTAAAATGGGTATAACAATAGCACTTCCTCCCAGGATTGTTATGAACACCAAATGAAATAATATTTACGAAAGCCCTTTGCAGATCTTAAAATGCTATATAAATACTAGCTATTATCATTATCACCATTGTCCCATAAGAAATTTTGTCAGCACAACCAGCCAGACGTAAGTGATTGAAGTCATAAGATTCTTCTCCTCATCTTGAATTAGCTCATGAGTTTTATAAATCTAAGATTTGTTGACTGTGTAGCTAATTTACCATTTAAGATGGAAGTGACATATGTCATTGTTTTAACTAGTTCCATACAGCCTTCCACCAGAAAGCAAGATTAGTTAATTTCACTCAGTGCCAGCACCTCCCCCATCTTTCTCTTTCTCCCTTTCTCTGTCTCTCCTCTCCTCTTCTCTCTTTCTCTTTCCACACACACACACACACACACACACACACACACACACACACACACACACACACACACACACACCCCTTCCCAATGTTACACATAATATTATTCTAGTAATAAACTTGAAAGCATGTGGTTATGATGGGATTTCTTACCTTGCATTTGCTTAACCTCTGGTGTACCTCAAGCCACAACAAACAGCGCTGTACTTTAGCTGTCAAAAGCATTCAAACCTTTAGACATCAAATTACACAGCATACAATTATGCTTGAAGTATAAAAGGAGGTTAAAACACACTCTACAGAAAACAATAGGTATATTGATGTCTAAAGGCAAATGCCCCCAGAAGAGCTGTCTTTAACCATTCATGATTTTTTTTTTGGTTTGTTTAATTTTGTTATGGGCAAAGAGAGTCATTCATCATAACGACACTATTCACCATGGTGAGAAGTGCCATTAGACTTGGGGCCTGATCAGAACTATAAAGAGACATTAAAAAAAAAGCTTAATTTGGTGGAGCTATCCATTGGTCTCAATTATATTGTTAATATAATATCATTCAGAATATTTATAAAAGGTCAGATAAAGAGATGCTCCAAAATCTATAACCACTCTGACACCTATAATATAAAAATTATATAATATTATCATACTTTTTTGTAAAATTAATTTGGGGTAGTTGGAAGGAGAGATAAAGTGATTACAAGGTGAACCCTATGGATACTCCATTTATACATTACAGCCTGTAGCATGGTTTTTCCCATGCAGAGCTTCTCTAGGCTAGCAGAAATGTAAACAGTTCTTAAAAACCCTTCTATTCATTTCATCTAGGCAGGCGTCTTCACTGTTCCTGGAACATCTGTGTTCATGCCCGTCTCTGTGCCTTTATCTGTGCTACACTGGTTGCTCAGAATGCCCTCCCCCCTTCTCTACCCATCCAAATCATAACCTACCTTTAGGACCCACTCAAGGCCTTCCTGATCCATAAACTTTCTTCAAGCATTATAAGCCACAGTGATCTTTCCTGGGTTCTTAACTATAAAAGCACTTAGTGTCTCTACTGCTTATTTTGTTGCCTAATCATTCAGTATCTGACATTGTAATTTAAGCATTTCACACCCATATGCCTTGTCCTCTGAGCTAGTCACTAAATTTATGAAGGGTAGAGACCAATTGTGTCTTAAAAAAATTTTTTTTGCATCCTCACTGCAGGTTCCCATAGTGCTGCACCCACAATAGGCACAATAAATAACTTGTTGAATGAATGAACTTAAGCAAACAGGGTAATTTATGTCTTTTCAGCTGTTTTTTTACCAAGTCCTTAGAACTGTTCCTGCTATGTTGACAACTATGGTAGCCCGAAGGAGGAAATTATGAGGAGGAAAAAAAATTCCATATGTAATCCAAAAAATTTGGGGCTAGGGTAAGGGGAGGGAAAGAAATCATGTAAAAGAATAAAACGTGAGGGTTTTTGGGGAGGTATATTGCAGATGTGTTGTGCTTTAATAAAAGCAAGCATCTGGATTTATAAAACATACATTAGGAAGTAAATTCACACTACGAAAGGAGTATTTGAATTATGAAAGGACACATTGCAGTGTTTTTTTTTTAAATTAAAGCAAGCTTCTCTGTAGTGCTTGAAGTATTCAAAAAGGAGATTGCTATTTAAGAGTTCATCTAGTGCATTAAAATAAATGGATTTACAAATATGTGTTGTAATAACTTTTCTGGATAATAGTAAACAAAATGATGAACACAAAAATGGAACAGGAAAACATATTTCAAAGATGTTTGGTGCTCTGACTTAGCTTTGCAATTAGAAGCCCATATAAACCTGGCCATATTGTGTGTGTGTGTGTGTGTGTGTGTGTGTGTGTGTGTGTGTGTGTGTGTTTAACTCTTTATTTAATGACTAGCTTAGGAATAAATATAGGCGAATATTAGTATATGTTTATGGATACTTTATTTGCAAGACTCCTCCATAGGCTAGTAAATTTGAATTAAAATGTTAATTTTATATGTCTTCTCTTTCACACTTCAGCACCTATAACCCAGGGAACTGGGGTAAACTTCCCAATTGGAGAGATCCCGAGCCAGCCATACTACCATGACATGAACTCCGGTGTAAATCTACAAAGGTCACTCTCTTCTCCACCAAGCAGGTAAATTTCTTGTAGGTCTATATATTTGTAGCATTTTAACACTTTGGTGGGAAACAGAGAAAAACAAGTATCTCAAAATTCTTGCTGATTTTTACAATGTTCTGGGACTTTCTTGAATTCATCTTTACATGAGTATCAATTAGCATAATTGTTCTATAAGATCATCTTTTACAAATCTTTTTTTAATGATTGAATGAATAATGAGAAAAAGTTCAACATTCCCAATAACAAAGAGAACAGTGATTTTTTATTCATTTCATGAAATTCTACAATTCCATGAGACATGGAATAACTCTAGGAGTTATTTAAAACATGTTGTTATGGCAAAGATATCCATTTCAGTTCTACTCCAAAGTTTATAATTTAGGGACATGCATGAAAAAGATAAGGGGAGAACCACACATTTATTAAAATCCCTAATATGTGTCAGGTACTGTGCTAAGCGCTTTACAAACATCATCTGATTTGGTAAAGATAATATTTTTAAAACATTACAGAGAAATCCCACAGATGTGAAAAGTTTGAAAAGTAATATCTTAGGGAACAGTCGATTTAGATTTTCACCATGGTCTTTTGGCTTTGTTTAATTTGTGAACTCCCGTTTATCCACCACCTGAGAAGGGCTTCATAGGTTTCCTTATGCTAAAGTGATTTGTGCTAGGACCCCCTGGACTAGGTGCTCACACTTACTACTTGTGTGGCTTTGGGCAAAATATTTAATTTCTCTGAGCCTCACGTGGACATATTCTTACTTACATTCCATATATTGCAAAGTTGTCAAGAGAAAAATGCTTTGTATATCCAAAATTGTTAGAGAAATGTGACTTGGTAGTCATAATAGATGATAATAATAACAGTAATTCCCATTCTGTGAAATCTTGTTCTGCTGAGTACCCAGATATCAGCACTTTATTTTCGTTAGCTTTGCCTGGTCATATGCAGAATAAATATAAATATAAACATGAAGTAGTTAAATATGTTAGTCTGGGAGGGAGGGTCCTAGCAGCTAAGAGGACTAGGAAAGACTTTATGTAGCAGGGGCTGCTTGAGCTTTTTCATGAAAGAGAAGAGGGACTCAGTGAGTTGAAGGTAAGGAGGGAGTACATTTCAGATGTGGGAGACAAAGATGGCAGATAGAGCATGGATTGTGGGGAACAAAAAGCCAGCTTGTTCAATATATGTTCAATAATGTACAATGAGGCTGGAAAGTTAGGATGGACCCAGGTTGTGAAGGCCTTTAAAAGCTAATCAGAGACCTTAACATTTGGTACTAGGGGCAGTAGAGAGCCATTGGAGCTGAGTAGAGGAGTCAAATGGTCAGAACTTGGCTGAAGGCAGCAGGATGTAGGACAAACCAGAGTGGAGATGAATTTGAGGCAGAGGGACCATTTTGGAAACCATTGCATTAATCTAGATGAGAGGTGATGAGGTGCTGAATTAAGGTGGTAACTGTAAATATAGAAAAAGTGTTGGATACAAGAGATTAGAGTTAGAAATAGCAAGATTTAGAACTTACTGATTATGTGGGCTGAAGAAGAATGAGGAGCTGACAATAATGTAGAGCTTCCATCCTTCTAGGATGAAGGATGAAGGACAAAGAATTTATGTCTATGAGACAAATAGGGAGATCTCTAATAATAGTCGAGCCTCATTTTTACTGCCATGTAGATGGAGCTAGGATTTTTCTTTTTTAAGCACCAAGTGTTCTCCCTCTACTTACTTACCCACTGATTTATCTTTCTTAGGTCCTCTGAGAGTGACCCCGTCATTTTTCTTTCTTCAATGCTTTTGCTTCTGAGTTTCTCTTCGTATCCTATAACTCCCAAACCACCAGCTCTTCTTCTCCCTTCTTCCATCTCGTCCTCTCTTTGCTAGGGCAAAATAGAGCAGACCAGTCACCTCTATAGTTTTAACAATGCCTCTGTTAAAGCAGCTTGAGATAACATTATCTTTTGGGGGCTGCCATAGCACATTATTGGTTTATATTGAGCATTTTTGTTGTTGTTATTGTTCAGTCATTCAGTCGTGTCTGACTCTATGTGATTTACCAAAACCCTCAAATTATTTAAAGATGAATTGCTGTCTAGCATCTTGTGCTCATCTTGTACTTGTGAAACTGATTTTTTTTTAGCCTAAGTGTAAGACTTTAACTTTCATTCCTATTACATTTCATCTTACTGAATATGGCCCAGGGTTCTAGCTTGTTGACATCTTTTTGGATCCTGATTCTGTTTGTCATCTATAATTTCATAAGCATGCCTTTATCCAAGTTTTTAGTAAAAAAAAAGACAACAAAACTTTAAACTACGTAGGGCTAAGGACGTATCTCTGGAGCTTTACAGTGGATAATTCCTTGCAATTTGACAGTGATCAAATCGATGACTATACTTTGGGTCTGTATGGTTTGAGATTTGGGGGTTCCTTTCCTGATAAACCTACCAGCCACTAGGAATAACTATTTATAAGTCTAATAGCTGATTTTGGTCACCCTCTTTTGTAATGGGATTAGGGAGAGGAATTGAGACTAGGGGCCAGGTGAGAAATGCTCTGTAACTCACAGTTTATTTTGAACAGTCTTTGCTTTGTGATTTCATTAATTCATTTGACATGTTGCACATTCTCAGAATGTCACTTCTCCCCACATTCAAATAACAATGTTTTCCAGACATAAATGGTTTTTTGTGCTGTCACTGATTATTTTGACTAGTATTCCTTTCATCCTCTTCTTCTAGAAGATTGAGAGTTGATTGTATTTGAATTAGTTAAGTACTCACGCATTTGCACGTGTTTGCACTAAAGGTATAATATTCCACGTGACTATAAAATAATGAGTGTATTTACATATATAGATTGTATAGATCAATGTGATGATTAACCTGCTGAGGTCAGGGAAAATGCTTTTAATTTTCTAACTGAGCAAAAATTACTTCCCTTCTGACCTGACTGACAAAGATATTGTCAAATCATATTTTAAAAATAAAATCAACAAGTATGTATTAAGCGCTATGCAACAGGCATTTTTTTAGGCACTGGATATACAGCAAAAATGAAAAAAAAAACCCTGTCTTTAGGGCATTTATTTATTTACATTTTACTGAGGGGGACATCAACTTAATTCTCTCCTTGTGGTAAAAAAGATTCCAACATTATGCTCACCAGAACAGCAGAGGGCTTGAAATCGTTCCACTGCTGCCTCACTGTGAACATTATCCTCTGTTTTCCCCACCTACCCATGCAGCTTTCCTCTGCAGGATTAAGACATCTTGACCTCTGACCCATGAATGACAGAACTGAAGTGAATGAAGATTAGATGGTATAAAGTTACATTTTGAACTACACATGGAAGAATAAATTAATACATTACTTGCTCTTTTTATAATTCAACACAAAGTCTAAATTATATTTTCTTCTAGGTAGAATATTACAGCATTCTGGAGGTTACAGTATATACAAAATGCTTATTTATTAGCTCAATACAGTGATATATCAATAGACACAGTTCCAACCCTCTCATGTCCATTAATTAGAAGGAATACTAGAACCATACCAAGAATAGGGTGAAAGGATTTTTGCCCTGAGGTACTAGGGCACTGAAATTTAGAGGGTGCAAAAATTAATACATGTACTCCCTCAGCAGCTAGAAGTCATTGCAATAAATGTTTCTCTTTTCCGCTTGGCTGAACTTGCCTAAATTACTTGTATTATTTTAACATCATAGTTTACCAGGTTGATTCGAAGGCAAGTATGCTGCCTTGCCTCATGTTCTAAAATAGCTCGTTATGGTTCTGAAGAGCCTGATGTAACAAATAACCACTTGTAATAAAAAAAAAAACATGTTCATGGCTATGGCTATCTGATTGATAGTATGGCAGGGAGGAAGACATCAAACATTATGACCTTTCACATTTAAAAATGATATTTTTTTCTCCTCTGTATGGGGATATATAGTTTTAGTATGTTCTGATTGAGAAAAGTCACTTTTTCTTAAACAAACTACATCATTTAAATCTAAACCCTTCACTTTCAATTCACTTAAGCAGTCCTTTTCAGGAATGACCATTGGTCAATATTCTGACTTTGTAGTCAAGAAGAGAGAGGATGCTCTCTTAATAACAGAAAACAAGAATTCTCATGTATAAAACATTAAATATTCACAAGTTTCCTTCACATTTTAGTGCTTTTTGGAAATAGAGCACAAAAGGTCAGAAATGTAGACCACAATTTTTACGCTGTTTCATATATATATGTGTATATATATATATATACACATATATATGTATATATATACACACATATATATGTATATATATGTATGTTTGTATACATGCGCACACATGTATATATACACCTACATAATACACAAATATGATTATATCATGCTTATTGTATGATTATAGATATATATACGTACATATGATATGTATATATGTGATTTGTGATAGATACACTGCATACATACATTATTGTTGTATACAGCTATAAGTGCCTGCTATTATTTATGATCTAAAATGTATACTGATATTTTATAACACTCCCAACAGATCTCAGTCATGAAACAATTTTCCTTTTTGTCTTTGTCACAGTCCTTGAAATTTCCTTTTACAGAATTTTCTTCAACCACTTGATAGCCTGAACAATAAAGTATCATTGGAGAAGATTCTTTTCCAGAAATTTTATTAAAATAATTGTTATTATTGTTTTTAACAGCAAAAGACCCAAAACTATATCCATAGATGAAAATATGGAACCAAGTCCTACAGGAGACTTTTATCCTTCTCCAAATTCCCCAGCTGCTGCAAGTCGGACATGGCATGAAAGGGATCAAGGTGAGTTGTTGAGAAGTGATGTTCTACAGACCAGAGAGGATATGGATACACACATACACATGAATGCCAACACACAAACAGGCACACACATAAACCCATATACATATACATACATACATAAATACACATACATATTATGGGGTTGGCTTATTTCTTGGTCAGTTTTCATTCAGTAAAATGAGCCTCAATGAATCTAGATAGAATCTCAGAATCTCATCATACTTGAAAAAAAACTTCAAGTATCTTGTCCATACCTAAGGAGGAATTTGTCTTCATATATCTTTGTTAATTATATTATTATTTACACAATATTATTAGACTATTTTTAGAGATATTTGCCAAACATTTCCTCTAGGTTACAAGTAAAAAAATAGAATAACTTTTCATATGTTTCTGTTCAACATGGTTTATTGCAGATGAAATCGTCAAAAGCACAAAGTGCTATACAAATGTGAACTGCTGTGTTTTAGAAAGTACATTATTGGGGGGTAATCAATAATGTTTTTTAGAAAGTACATTATTGGGGGCAGTTAGGTGGCACAGTGGATAGAGCACTGGCCCTGAAGTCAGGAGGACCTGAGTTCAAATCCGGCCTCAGACCAAACACTTGACACTTACTAGCTGTGTGACCCTGGGCAAGTCACTTAACTCCAACTGCCTAAAAAAAAAAAGAAAGTACATTATTTCATTATTGACTAAGCTTTGTTTCTATGGGACAACTGGGTTTAATGAAGATCAAATCCATTTACACATTTGCATTGACTTTGATGATAAAATTCTGAACTTTTAACAACCTGCAAATGCTAGTAGCTGAATAAGGGGAAAATACCTAACTCTTAAATCAGGTATTATTGGTACTATAGGAGTTGAATTAGTCCTGTTTATACATACACACACACACACACACACACACACACACACACACACACACACACACACATATATATTATATATGTTAAATTGAATATATTATTTTATGTGCCCATTTGTCAGATCAAACAATGACCATTTAATTAGGTAGATAGAAAACTTGAACTGGGGCTTCCTTTGTAACTGAATTTTATATAAATAGTATTATACAAGTCACAATTTTTAGTGCCCTAAATTTAAAGTTTGGCCAGTGTGACATTTGCTGCTGGAATTTTTTAAAGAATGTAACGCTTAAAAAGTAAAAAAAAAAAAAATTAAAAAAAGGAATGGAACTGTTGTGGGGACTCTTTAATAATTTCTGGAGATAACTGAACACCTAGGAAAGCCCAACTGGCAAGGCCAAAATCATACATAGTACCAGGATGCAGTTCCTTCTTCAGAGTTTCTTTTCTTGTTTCTCAGGTTCTTTTTCACCCTATTGACCAGATTTCCTTATTCAGTTCTAGTTTACTTTCCAGGTACAACTTGGAAACTTTTTTTCTCTTAATTATTTTCTGTTCTGCTCCTATGTGTAAAAACTATTGTCTCCTCCCATTTGGTAGATTGTGTATATATGTATATTCATATTTGTTTAGGTCACTAATTTTTTTCAGAATTCCAAAAAGTATTCCTGATTTTTCCAATTTAATATATCAGAATGTTCACATTCAGGATTATATAATATAGAGTTTGCATTTATAGAATTCTTTAAGATTACAAAGGATTTTCCTCATAACAACCCTGTCAGGTAGGTGGTACACATTTTTCACCACCATTTTTCAAGTGGGAAAAATGAGGTGGAGAGAGATTTAGTGCCCTGTCCAGCATCACATAGCTACTAAGTTTTGGAATCAGGTACCAAACTCTTTTTTTTTTTTTCTTAGCTAGGCAATGGGTTTAAGTGACTTGCCCAGGGTCACACAGCTAGGAAGTGTCAAGTGTTTGAGGCCAGATTTGAACTCAGGTTCAATGTAACTTCAGGGCCGGTGCTGTATCCACTGTGCCACCTAACTGCACCCTTGGGAACTAAACTCTTTTATCATCCCAAATTCAGTGTTCTTTCTAATAAACAATTATGTCAGCCCCCTCACTCCCACCCTGGTCTGACCAAATTCATTTTTCTTAATCTGTCCCTCAGGTAGACCTCTTTACTTTAATGATTTCTACTAGTATTTTATGAAAAATATATGTTTTGTATAGGTTTTGAAAATGCACAAAACACTTTCCCCCTTGCTTTTCATGTAACTGTGGAATATAGGAAGATCAATCTTTTAAAGCTACTTAGATTAGTTCTTGCTTATAGCTCAGTGAAGGGGCTAAGCAAGATGAGGAGTGTGGAGAGATTTTTCTGACATGGCTTTGTCTTGCCACTAGCTTAGCAAATCGTTGGGAGAGTCTTTCTCTAATCTATGCTGGTTAAAAAACCTAAAATAAAAACTAAAAACTAAAAATTTTTGTCATACTCAAAGACACAAAGAGTTGTGTCAAGATTAAAGATATTAGGGGCGGCTAGGTGGTGCAGTGGATAGAGCACCAGCCCTGAAGTCAGGAGGACCTGAGTTCAAATCCGGCCTCAGACCAAACACTTGACACTAGCTGTGTGACCCTGGGCAAGTCACTTCACCCCAATTGCTTAAAAAAAAAGATTAAAGATATTAGCTGAAGTTGATGGTCAGGATGTCAGTAATTTTATTTCTGCCCACAAAAAATTCCTGGTGGGCATTCATAATTTTGTTACTTTTAATTTATATTTTTAGAAATCAGTTTGATGTTCAAGATTAGATTTTGGTGCAAGGGCAACAGAGTTAGTAAGAACATAATGGCCCGCAGTCAAAGAGAAACTAAATATATGTAATAAGACTTAGAGCAAGAAAGAAAGACATTTTTCATGTAGAGATGATAGACTAGTATCAAAATGGTTGTTTTTAATATCCCCATTTTACAGATAAAGAAACCAAAACTACAAGCAGAAGGTGAAGGAGGAAAGGAATAAGCATTTATATGGTGACTACTTTGGGCTAAATGTTTTTTATAAATATTATCTCATTTGAGTTGAAATGACCTACTCAGAGTCACACAGCTGGTTAAGTGTCTTAGGCTGCATTTGAACTCAGGTCTATCCTGACTCTGAGTCCATTGCTTTCCCTACTGTACCACTGGACCAAGGAATTTTGAAGCTATCAAGTTTTCTTTCTACTCTACCATACCAATTTTGGGTATCATAATTATATACTAGACTAGAAATAGCAAGATAGTTATGGGAAGAGTGGGGGTGGTGATTGCTAGAGCCCCTAATGATTCTCCAGTGCTATGCCAGGCTAGCCTAACAAATGTTTTCTGATTGTCCAGACTTCTGTCCTTTCCCAAGGAAAGGGATTCCTCAGGATAGATTGGGGGAGATGGCTACTACCCAAAGGAATTTCCTACAATTTAAGATGGGATTTTTTTAGTGAATTAATCCCAGTTTTTAGGAAACAGCCATTTTAGGGAGCAATTTCTATGGAAATAACCGAAAGAAGTCATTGACACTGTTACTTCTTTTCCTATATTTCCCCTTACTTCCTTTGTAATCCGAAAAAGTATCCTGTTTGGGGCTTGTGCATTTTTCAGTGTCTGCACTAAAAGGGAACTCACATTAGTTTCCCCCTGTTTCCTCATTGAGGAACCACTAAATTAGTACCTTGTGAATTTGAATTATGTGAAAAAAAAAATCAGGGAATTGGGGAGAGGAAGCAATAAAAATTTTTAAAAAAGTAAAATAGAGAAAAGACATTCTTAAAAGCATGAGAAATAACTACAGCTCACATGTTATTGCTTATGTGCCAGGTTTACTCCAAACAAAGCTATATTTTCATTTCCAGAGAAATTATACCGAACAAGGAATATAATAGTAGCAATAATAACTGTGCTGCTAATTATGTGTGGGAAAGGATGTATTGCAAAGAAGTGTAGGTGTTCTTTATTGCAAAAATTGTCACATTGTAAAAGTTGATTCCTCTACCAGTCTATTTAATAAAGGCAATCTCATATCATATTATAAAACATTTTTGAAAAGTAGAAGGGAAACTGTCATTCTTTCCCTTTTGTTAAATCATTTTATTGTCTTGGTGATTTTCCTTTGTTAAGATGATTGGAATTATCTGAGAAGTCTAAAAAGGCATATCATGTTAAGAGGAAGAGGGAAAAATCCCTTCTCAAGTGTGCTTAAAAAACTCTGACACTTTAATATTGAAGCCCCTGAAGACTTTGTAATATGTACAATAAAGCATTGTAGGAAGAAACCTTCACCTGTTAAGAAATAAAAAGGCTAGAGTACATCCTATCTTTGTAAATTTTATAAAGACGAATGAAATTTCTTTGTTCTCTGGGCTTATTTTTTAATGGGATAATAAAGTACTCCATCATACTGCATACTTTTAAAATTTTAAGTTAATACGTTCCTCTGAAGAGGAAACTTTTGGACTTGCATAAATTAAGCTTGAGGGCAGGAACTTTTTGTTTGTTTGTTTTTGCTTTTTGCTTTTTGCTTTCTTGTTCTTAGCCCAGTAGTTACATACATGTGGTGGTACTTAATACATATGCATGTCCTATTGACTTCCTGGAACCCAAAGAGATAGCCAATGATAACATCTTTCATTTTTCTTGCATTGTGCCTACCACAGTTTTGGAGGATAATCAATAAATATTGTTTAGTTACCTGAATGATTTTTTTCTGCTTGCGATGAACAGTATCCTTCCTTTTTTTTTCCTTAATGTTGTATTCATTGATGACCCTTCTGCCTATGACTCACCGTGTTAGCATGAATCCTGTTACCCTCGTTCCAAAATCTAATCTTGGGAAACAAACAAGCTGATTCCTAACTAACTTAGAAAAATCAAAGGTTCTCCCTCCTTCAACTTTTCACTTTCCTCCAGAAGCAACCAGGTGATACTGTGGATAGATAGAGTATTGGATCTGGAGTCAGGAAGACCTGAATTCAAATCCAGCCTCAAGAAACTCACCAAGCTATGTGACCCTGTGCCACTCACTTAACCTTTGTCTGCTTCAGTTCCCTCATCAGTGAAATGACTGTAATAATATCACCTACCTCTCACAGTGGTTGTGAAGATCAAAGAATGATGTTTGTAAAGTGCTTTATAAACCTTAAAGTGCTATATAAATTCTATCTTTTATTGTTATTATTATTATTCTCTCTGAACAAGGAATCCCCAAACCATTCATTTGGAATTTATTCCAAGTGAGATCACAAACATCATAACTGTAATCAAACACTGATCTTATTTCATGCAAAATGTGCCAATTTATTTATCGGTTTAGGAATCCAGATTTGTATAATTATAAGGAGGCTGCATATTTTAAAATGGAAACTCAGAAGTTAAACACTCCATACACATACACCATGTTCTTATATTTTAAAAATTCTTTAAAATTGTACTGCCTTGATCACAAGAAATATAACTATCATATTGTTTTAAGCAGTTTCTGTACTATAATTTATTAGCTTTCAAAATATACATTTTAATGAAATATTACTTAAGACAGTTAAATATTTTTTCAAATTCTATTATCTATAATTTATATAAATTTAATCTCATAAACAGTGATGTGAATTAGATTAGTCAACATTTACTTCTTTATTTTCATCTCTTCATATGTTATATCCTGTAATAGAAGGGAAGCAAGGCTTGGACTGATGACAAAGAGAAATTAGGCAACTCCTATTGTTAATCCTTCTTCCCTGGAATATTTTCCTCTTGGGGCCAGATCCTATCCTTTCCGTGAATCCCTCATTATTATGTTCTCATTGTAAAAGGTCCCTGTCCTGCCCTCCCAATACACAGATACAAACACACACAAAGATTCACACCCTCAACAGACACATTCTACACCAATTCTCTCTGTGCACTAACTGATTAAAATGATGCCAGCAAAATCTTCTGCCTCTGTTCTTCAATTCAATTTGATTTGATTTGATTCAATTCAATCCAACAAGCCTTTATTATAGTTGCAAAATATTTCAGAATCTCCTTGTTCTAATGCTTAAAAGAAAAAAAGATCCTTAATTTGAGATATTGTCTGATTTACGTTTTGTTCTTCTGATTCAGATCAGTGCTTTTTTTTTCCCATCCAAAACTCTTTTCTTGGAAACCTTTCAGTGATCCCTAGGAGTCTGACACTGACTTTGTCTATAAAAGAGATCTTCTTTTCCCCCAAATCCACCCCTCTTCCTAATGGAAGAAGCAAGATGGTGAGTGGATAGAGTACCAAATTCAGAATCAGGAAGAGTTGAGTTCTAATTTTGTCCAAGATATTTACTAGCTGTGTGATCCCAGGAAAGCTATTTCACCTCCCTGTGCCTCAGTTTCCTTATGTATAAAATGTTGGGGGGGGGAGGGCTGGATGTACTTGATGGTTTGTAAGGTCCCTTCTAGTTCTAAACGTTTGACCCTATGAACTTGAACTATGTATGTCAAAGGCACTGCTACCATCCTCCAATCACCCAGTTTCAAAACATCTACAATTATTCTTGCCTCATCGTTTCTCTCTAAACAGCTACAAAATCTTTTCATGCCTACCTCCACATCTCTTGTATCTGTCCCTTTTTCTTTATTCACCTTGGTTCATGTGGTAAATTAATTCTAACTCTATTCCCTCTCACCTGAACTATTGCAATAGCTTCCAATTAGCCTCTCCCGTATCCAATTCTTCCTCCACACAATGCCAAAATGATTTTCCTAAATCATAATGTTGAATTTATCCTCCACATATCTTATTTGTACATAGATTTTTGTAGGTTATCTCTTCTGTTCAGCTGATATCCTGGAGAGCAGGGACTATCTTTTGCCTTTCTTCATGCCCCCAGCACTTAGACAGCACAGTGTCAGGCATATAATAAGTGCTTAATAAATGCCAGTTGACTGACTGAATGATTGGTGAAACCACTTTCATATTCAGTAAACTCCAGTCTTTGTACTTCCTCTAGCATAAAGTATAGACTCCTCTGTTTCCAGCCTCATTATTACACTATTCCACCCTTCACATATGCTGTGGTCAAGCTTAACTGGCCCTCTTAACAATTCCTCTCACATACACAACATTGCATCTCCTGTCTTATTCTTGCCTTCGTAGAATGCACTTCCTTCTCACTTCCGTCTCTTAGAATCCCCAGTGTTCCTCAAGGCTCAGTTGAAGAGCTGGATTTTATGAGTCCTTTTCTGATTCCTCCACTGCTAGTGCCTTTCCCTAAAAATTATCTTATATCTACTTTGTGTCTCTATTTGTACGTGTTGTTTTTCTTGACTAGATTGGGCAAAGACTGTTGCAATTTTATTTTTGTATCTCTAGTTTCTAGCATAGTGCCTGATACATAGTAGATTCTTGTGCATTGATTTGTGATTGATTCTTAATATTTGAAGTGGATTTGACCAAAGAATAGTCTTTGTCTAAATTTAGAAGAAACTAAATCTAGTTTTACTTAAGTACCCAGATGTCTGAAATGCTGCTAAATTGTATGTTTTGAAAATTCTCAAAGATTCCATTATTGATCTATTAGCCATGTCATTTTCTTCACCAAATATCAAGGACTTTATTATCAAACTTCAAAAGATTTGTGTCCGAGATTTAGATCAAAGGAAGAAAGGTATCTTTATAGTAAAGCTAATTTAATCCAATGAGCCCAAAATAAAGGGAAATGAAGGGTCTTGTTATAAATGCATTTTTAAACAATTTAAAGGTGTTTGGAACTGGAAGGATACAAGGAAAGGCTGGATGATCATTTGTTATACATTGGGTAAGGTTTGAACTAGATAATCTCCAAGGTCCCTCAAAACTCCAAAGGCACTATGATTCCAATGCAGCAAATTATCGTTAATTTGGACTTAATGGCTCTGGGAGTTCTGACTATTCAGACAGGACTGGGCTTATGAATAAAGCAAACAAGATTATGTTGAGAGGTCACCCAATTTCTAGTATTTTAGAAGTACTTTTAATTACAATATAAGCTAAGTTGGAAGGTGCTTAAGTTATTACTTTAATATGCTAACTAAAAACACTTTTGAAAGTAGGAATTCTATCAAGAAATAGTTGGTTAATATAATTTCAGATTTTGTAGTTAGAACAAAGCAATAAGAGTATATTTCTTTTCAATATTTTGAAATTTATACATTTCACTGGTTTACATAGGCTCTCTTCCCAGTTAGCCTGATGTAATAAAATTGTTGTAGATTTTCAGATTTTAATTAGCCATATATGTCTGAGAATTGATCCTGAATTCTACTCCACCCACATCGAGCAGTACCATGAGGTACCACAAAGGTGTATAAATATGAAATCAAGACAAACAGCATATTGCCAGGAATATTGGCAGGAAAAGGATGGTACTAACATAACATCATGCTAGGGGCAGTATATATTAATAGCTGACATTTATATGGTGTTTTAAGGTTTGGAAAACAGTTTTATCTACTTTAATCTCATCTAAGATGTACCGAAGCCCTGTGAAGCAAATCTTATCCCTGTTTCACAGATGAGGAAACTGAGGTCAAAGACGGTGGAGTAACTTATTCAGGGTAACACAGCTAGTAGTATTGGAGTTGGGATATAAACCCTGATCAGTTCTGACACTAAGTCTAGTGCCTTTTCTACTATAACATAAATATATAAATATATTTTACTATAACATAAATTTGTTATAATTCAAGTAGATTTGAGACTTGGATTTGAATTTTGCCTGCGGTTTTTATGAGCTGTCTATGGGTGATCATTTGGACTCTCTGAGCTTCTTTTCTTGTCTGTGCAATGGGGATAGTAAGTACTTGTACTACTGACTTTAATCATGGGATTTCAAGTTAAAAGGACACTTCGAGGTCCTCTGGTCAGTAGGTCACAGATTTTGAGCAAGATGGGACCTTAGAGACCATCTAAACCAGTCTCTTCATTTTACAAATTGAAGCCCAGAGAGATTAAGTGACTTGTTTGGCCAAGGTCTTACAGAAAGTAAGTGATAGAGGACAGATTTGAATCCAGGTCCTCCAAATCCAAATCCAGTATTCATTTTGTTGGATCCACTGACAGGGTTAATGTGAAGAAGGTGCTTTATAAACCTTCAAAGGCCTTAAAAATGTGAGTTAGGTTTATGCCCAGTAGACCAGAATGGTGTGGCACCTAGGATAATTGCTGTGTGTCATTCCATCACTCAATACCACATCTACTTCCTTCCCTCTCTCTTTTCCTGCTTCTCTATCTTTCCTCCCTCTCCCTTTTGTTCTTTTTTTCTCCCTATTAATTATAGAATTTAGAACTAGAAAGGATCTTGGGTATTATTTACTCCAACATTCTCATTTTACAAATGAGGAAACTGAAGTAAGAAAGAGTAGGGTGCAGTGGAAAGTGTGCTGGACTTTTTGTTGTAGCAAAGAACTAGAAATTAAGGGGAGGAGGTGTATTCAGGTGAATGGCCGGACACAATATGGTATATAATTGTAATTAATATTATTACCTTATAAAAAATGACATAGGACATAGATTCTTAGAAACTTGGAAAGACTTTCATAACTGATAGGTTTGTACAATAAGTACAACAACGTAAAGAAAACTTCAAAAGACTTAAGAACTCTGAACAATATAATGATCAATCACAACTCCAAAAGACCAGTGATGAAGCATGCTGCCTGTCTCAAAGTGCATAATGAAATATATTTTCAAACATGACATGGCAAATGTATGAAATTGTTTTGCTGGACCAAGTGTATTTGTCATTTTTTTTTAAATTGGGACATCACATTTGGGAGGGAGAAGAGGACTAGCAATTGTGATTCAAAAGGAGGAGGAGGGGGAGGATTTTTTTTTAAGGATTTTTTTCTCACACCAAAGGATTTTTTTTAAGTACAAAGAAGAGAACCAAAGGAAGTTAATAAAGAGATACAGACAATTAGGACAGCTTGGAAACTAATGTATTGAAGTTATTATATACTTAAAAAAGCATACTATATATAATTACAACTTTATATATAATGCTCATGCTATAGTTCATAAAGTGCTGGATTTGGAGTCAGGAAGACCTGGATCCTGCCTCTAACTTTTACTAATTGTGTGAACATGGGCAAGTCACTTACCTTTTCAGAGCCTCAATTTCCTCATTTATAAAATAGAGAAAATACTCCATGAACTTTAAGGCAATATGGAAACTTCATTATTGTCACTACTATACTATGATGCCTCTCCTTCCCCAACCCCTTCTTTTCTTCACCTCTGCCTATGTGGTAGCCTTGTTGTGTCAAACATTGCTACTGGCAGTCATTGCTTAGTTCCATTGATCACACCTAGGACTAAAAAGGTGGTTGACCAGTACTTCTTGTGAAACTAGTTTTTAGACTGGTGAAAATGTTCAACCTTTATAGCTGTGAAAAGCTATGAGAAATTTGAATCTGTGGCATATTTGTGGTTGAATATCTATGAGCATTAATATCAGATGAAATTGCGTACCTGCAGATAAGTAGTCCAAAAAGCAAAGTAAATAAATGAATGAATGACAACTTGTCATTTACTAACTGTCCAGGATTTATGGATATCAGACCCCCTATTATTCCCAAAATTGAGTTGTGAAATCAGAAAGTGTCATGTTAAATCTTTTTAGACAGGAAGAGATGGATTACTTCTGTTTTCAAACCTGTATTAAAACTTGATCTTAAAATATTATTTTATAGTGGTTTGAAGAATAGTGTTTGAGTAGTAGCTCTGCTATTTCCTACTATGTGAGCTTGAGCAAGCTTCTTTTCTTCTCAAGGCCTCAGGTCCTCATCTGGAAAATGAATGTGTTGGTTTATAGTATCTCAAAGGCTTTTCAGGCTCCTTGTCCTATGAGTCTGTAGTTTTCCCTTTGAGCTCTCAGGCTGCCACAAGTTGGACTTTACTTCCCCGCTATTGAACTGAAAACTAGTGTTTAGAAGCAGCTGAGAGAATTCTCTCAGCTTGAACATATGGTGTTGAAGAAGGTAGAGACATGGGGTGAGAGTTTTGGCCACCCCTCTTAAAGGAGTGGCCACCTCTCTGGCCACCTCTACTCCTCTGCAACCCTAGGGAGTATTTTTTTTTCTGCCCTGCGGAGCTAGAGCTAGAAAACTGACTTGAATTATGCATTTTTAGAGCAGGGGCCAAAATTGGCTGCAATAAATTTTGAGATACAACACTTCTTTCTTTTCCCCCCTTACTGTTTATAAAAATTGCTTTTAAAAGATGTGGTCTCTAAAATTAAGGATAGATGATAAGAAAGTTGAGTTATTAGTCTGGAGGTATATATCTTTGATCCAGTTGACAAGCATTGATCCAGGACAGTAAGGCTTGTACAGAGCAAAATCTTTAAGCAGATTATATTTTTCTTCAGAGTTAACTTAAGCTGTCTTAAATTTTTCACACACACCAATTGAAGGTCTTAAGTGTTATATGAAAAATCATCTTTAATGACTTGAGTCAAATGTAAAGTATCTTAAAAACCATCTGAAAACATCATCTTTTAGAACTATTTGAAAATAGCATTTCTATTCCTAAACAAAAAGTAATTGTTTTTAAAAGTATGTTAATGTAAGAAGACTCATTGGAACACTGAACAGCAGAAATGCTTATGTGCTGGGAGGCACCATATGTTTTGGCTTGTACCTGAGGAATGCACATTTCTCACAGATGCATATGCCCTGTCCTCAGCTATTCTGGTACAGCAAATGATTGATAGAGATTGAGTTATTGTAACAGAACCTTGTTATGGGATCAGTGTCTCCTACTTTGAAAATAAATGACTCAGCCAGTCTGAAACATTTATTTTCCCTAAATGACTAGGGATGTAGCAATAGGAGACCATTATTCTGTGACAATATTCTGTTTCATTGACGTTATCTCTTAAATGTAATGGGTCCATTACCAAATAGAGGTTTTGTTGCTGATCAATTTCACATGATATCCAAAACCATTAGGATAATAAATATACCATCACGGTAATGTCTTTGACAGCATATTCTTTTTTCTTTCATTTACATTTGAGAGAGGGAAAATATAGATTTAAGTTGAGCTCAGACATGACAATTTATACCTTTCCTTGGTTACTGTTATCCATGAAAGGAAGCTGCATGTTATATACATAACTATATTTCTATTGAGCTACTGAACTGATGACCTTCAATTTTTCTTTATTTTTTTCATCTACCACACTAACCACATCAAATCATAACTGTTACCAAACAGTTTCTTTCAACCTCAATATAATGCTTTTATTTGATAACAGTTTCAGAGCCTTTTACACTTTCCTGGAAATTGACTAAAGTAACAGATCAGTGAAATCACCCCCAATCTACCCTTAGAACATAAAATAGCATTAGTAACAAAAGAAACCTTGGGTTGTCTAGGAGCATAAATGTCTTTAAATGTATGGCTTTTCCCCAAATGTTCTCCTTGAAAAACTCATCTATAATCTTGTTAAATTAGAACCCTTCCAGTATCTTTCTGACTTTTACAGTTAAGGTTATGGTATTGATTTTATTTTATAGTCCAAGGCTCTTGAATCCTTTGCACTAATAAGCCACCATAGCCAGGAGGTTTTCCCTGGAGGCATGTTGAATCTCAGTAATTTACCTATGCCAATATTTAATAAGTGACTGCAATATACTCCAAATCCAGCATTATTGTTTGGTACTCCCCTCCACCCCCTTCAAATTAGGTTTTCTGACAGTACTCAAGACACTTCATCATTGTCAATCTGCTGAAATGAAATCACTTAATGGACAAAGGCATCTTGAAGTGTTTTTTGTAAGTGTATTCATGTATTCAGTATTCATTCTCTTAGCACTGTTCTTCACTCTTCAAAGGATTTTTACTTCTTAGTAAGGTGTTATTGTGAGCTTCAAAGGGGTTTGGGCTTTATCTTTGCTCAGTGTAGGTGTAGCCTAGAGACCTTTTTCATATAGAAGGATGTGATAAAGGGAGACTTGTACCAACATGCCACTGTGCTTGAGTTTGGCTAGCTATTGAAAACACACACACACACACACACACACACACACACACACACACACACACACAAAACCCTGATTTAAACAACTGCTTTAATGCTTTTGGTTGCTGAAAAGCATAATAGTGTACTTAGATAGTAGTCAGGATAAACCATCATTGTGCTTAAAGTGAGAGCTCTTACTAGCCTTCCCGCCCTTTACTATATTTTGTTTTATAGAAAAGAATTGGTTTATAGAGAAGGAATATTGGAGTGAATGCCTGCAAAATCGTCTCACCTCATCTCTAGGATGTAACTTCTTGTTTTCCTGAAGTTATTTTAGGATAGACTAAATATAAATTTATAGGGAAAGATACTTTTAAAATATGGCAGCTAATTATTCTTAATCATCTGGAATGATCTTCAAACGGCTGAGGGAGTAAGTCCATATGTCTTGTTATAACATTGAAGGACTTGTTAACCGGAGGTGTGGAAGGTGCTCAGTCACATCATTTGCCATAAGTCAGAGAATCCAAGGGTAATAGAACTTTAGAGCTGGAAGGGACCCTAGTGAGATCCTCTTTACTTTCTCTAAGATTAGAAAAAATTTTAAAACCTTTACTTTTAACCAACGAAACTGTGGAAGTTATATTTTAGCCAGAACTACTGATAACAAGTCCAACTGGCCACAAAATGTTGAAAGACCTAGAGGGAGACCTAAGTATCTGGGATAGATCTTAAAAAAAAAAAAGAATTTATAGGAGGGCATGGACAAAAATACAAAATGAGAAAGCATAGACTTTAATAAGTACCATTGAAGGGAATACCCACATTATTGAGATATCAAATTCATTGAAATATTAGAGAGGTATATTTAAGTAGTTTCATTTAAATTCTTGAGTTTAAAAAAAATCAGTGTTCAATATTTATTCAGTGAACATTTATTAAGCTACTACTTTTCACAAGACACTGTGACATGTTCTGAAAGTAGAAACAAAGATGGAAAGACAAATCAACATTCCTCTAGTATGTTGTAAAATTTATTCATGAACCATTATGGAAATGGTCTTAGATGGCTTCTGAGGTCCTTTCAATTTGGAGGCTCTGGGATTCTTTAATAGTCCCTGCCTTCAAAGAGTTTACAATCTGATGGGGGAACCCAATGCATAAGTAAGTATAATATAAGCTGAATTCTGGTAATGGTGAAAGAGAAATCTGTAGAACCAATGTACTTCCATAAAATTTGTGTAGCTTGATTTAAGGCACATATTCCTTACTGAAATGCCAACAATCTATAGTTATGATCTATTATTAACAAGCTACCATTTCTTATGATATATGTGGAGTTATTTCATCATAGAGTTCTTGGTGTTTCAGTGAATCCACTGCTTTATCAATATGGCTGCTTCCTCACCCATGCAGAAGATGACAATTCATTGACATACTCTCAACCTATATGATTCTTCTTCATGTTCTCCTTTCAGAGCTCCTTAAGCTATCTGCCCAACACACTGGTGGCCTTCTCATCATACTTTCACATCATTTTCATGGTTAACAGTACAAATTTATGTACTATATATCTGTTATATCCCTTACTCTCTCTAGTGAACCAGCCCACCTACTTTTCTGGTCATGCTCATTTTTCATGATATTTTTTGTGCCACTTGTACACAAGTTAAATTTGGTAATGTGTTTCAGCCTCCTTATACTCACAATACATCTTTCCATTTCCAGCTACACGATTTCCCAAATGTGACACAGTGCACATTTCTCCTTCTACTCAATTCTAGGTCTAGCCAATTCATCTATCTGTAATGCCAGCCCAAAATATGGTACTGATGAACTAACTCAGTGGGCTATGCACCCACTGCATATTACAATTTGGGCAAGATGAAAACATTCTTCATCTATTTAGTTTTTCCTGTATAGATTGCTAGGCCATTATCTTTCGAGTGACTTTTGATTTCTTTGAGGAAGCTCTATAATGTTCCAGTGATTGAAACAATTTTGATTGCATATAGTGTTATGGGCATAAAATTAATTCTAGTACTCGTCAACAATTTTGGAGCATGGCCTTTGAAATATATTTGTAGAGGAATATGTAAAGGATTCAGTAAGAGAATCTATAGACTGATCCTTTTTTATCCTTTATATTGTGTCCGTTTGCTATACTGGGGCCTAGGAAATCATATGGGGGGAAAAAACCTCACCATTTTCTTTACATTTCTTGATTTACTACTGTGAGCATCCCTAAAGCAGCTGATATTGATTGAATGATAAACATATACAGGGTTGTGTCTAGAGAGGCTAAAAAGGAAATGCCGCATTGTGATTTCACCCTCTGAAGACTTCCTTCCTCCCCAGCATTTTGATGCAGATGAAATTATTTTGAGTCATTCAAAAAATACCTATTCAGCAAGGCAAGGTAATTGAACAAACATGTGTTAAGCACTTTCTTGGTTGAATGAATGTTTGTTCAGTGGTACTTTGTATTAGGTCCCAGCAATTCAAAAAGGAAAAATAACAGGCCTGGTATGGTACCTCCTATTTATAATCCCTGTTACTGGGGAGGCTGAGACTGGAGGATCTGTGGAGCTTGGGAGCTCTGAGCTGTGGTTGGCTAAGTCTGGCACCCATGCAATGAGCCTTTGGGAGCAGGGGGCCACCAGGCTGTCTGAACAAGGGGGAATTGGCCCAGGTTGGGAGCAGAGTACATTATATAAAGCTCTTGGGTTGATCCTGCATTCCTGCATCAGTTGTTGTCAGTCAGCATTGAGACTGGGCCTAGGAGTGGCTGTGAGATAGGAAGACCCAATCTAAAACAAAACAAAACAAAAACAAAATAGTTCCAGCTCAAGCAGCTTTTAGGGTGGGGGTGGAGGGAAATCTGGATCTACATTTGCACAAATATGATACGTGGTAGACTGTGACAGGAACAAAGAGGAGGTCAGTGTGCTCTGGGACACTGTGATCACTTACTGTTGGACAAGATCAAGAAAGGCTTCATGGAAGAGGTAAAATCTGAGCAGGGTAGGATATCAGTAGTTGGAGACAGGAGAAGATCATTAGATGGAAAAATGAGAGCAAAGGCATGGAAGTGGGATCTATGCTGAGTGGCAGTGGAAAGAATACTATTCATTAAGAACAGCCAAGTAGTTCATAAATAGATTTTGGAGAAAGCCTTTGATGTGAAGTTAATTGTAGTACAGTAGGAGACTCTGGAGGAGAAAGTGAGGCTGGTGACTTTGTACAGCCCTCCCTCACTTAAATCGAATTCACTTACAGGGCATGGCGTCACCTTTCTGATGTCATGGTCCTCTGAGAATGATGGACAAACAACAACAACAACAATGTGGCAGGCAATTGGGAGTCCTTAAAGATGTTTGAGCAGGGGAGGGATGGAATCAGGCCTATATCATAGGAATATTAACCCTGCACCCTCTTTAAAGGAGATTAAATGACGCAGAAACTAGAGATGGTGGAAGAGACTAGTTAAATGCCTTTGCAAACAGTCTCTGTGACAAGTACATGCAACATAAAAGGTCAGGCTTAGAAGAGTAAAAGACGTTGTGAAGTAAACATTTTGGAAGAGGAATATGATGGTTGCTATTGCTGACTAAACAATTGTCTCTCCCCTTTCCACATTGCATCGCAGCCACTTGTGGCGCTGTGATAGCTAGAGGTATATGACCCGGGACAGAAATTTTGAAATTCTGTCCTACAGTTACCAGCTCTTTATATTCTATTTCTATTCAGATTCCTTTCAAGCATCATTCATCTTATACATAAGGAATTTGTTTACTTCATTCTTCACTTGCCACTCCCAGACATCCTAGATGAACTAAAGCTCTTTCTACACTAGAAAAATCCTTTATGATGGTTGACAAGCCTAAAAGAAAGCTATTTTTCTGAAAGGAGGACAGAGAAACACCAAAGGATGTTTGGGCGAGAGCTGAACAGCAGTCTCTCCTAGATGTTCAAAATACAATAATAATTGGCATTTCTATAGCACCTTAATGTACTTTATCTCATTTGACCTCACAACAGCATTTTGAGGTAGGTGTTACAGGTATTATTCAGTCAATCCGTGAGCATTTATTAACCATCTACTGTTTGTGTCAGGCCCTGAAACAGCCCTTGTCTTCAAGGACCTTGCATTGTAGCAGTCTGTATTATTATTATTCCCATTTTACGACTGAGGAAACTGAGACTGAGAAAGGGTAAGTGACTTGGCCAGGGCCATACAGCCAATAAATGTCTAAGGTAGTATTTGAACCCAGGACTACCTGACTCCAAGTTTAGGATTCTCCCTACTATGTCAGGCTGCCTCTTATGCAGCACTGGGATGCCTAATATCTAAGATGTTATTTAAAAAAACCCAAAAACCAATAACTAAGCATGCAGAGTTGTAAAGAAATAAGAATAAATAGAAATGCCTCTTCATCTATAAGGATGTAGAGAAATATGGCAACCCAAATGAGAGAAATAAAAAATGTAGAGTAATAAATGTTGTTACTTCAGTCTGGTTAGATCCAGTTTATTGGATTATTACCAATAGTCACTTCCATCCATGTAAATGTCCCTTCTCTGGTGTTCATGTTCAAACTCTTCACACCAGAGGTGCAGTGTTAACAGAGTTTCCTTACTGTTTTCTTCACACCTTAAGTTCCTCCTGTTACAAAAACAGGAGACTGGCAAATGCTTAGCAGTTGTGATAATGTAAAAAAACAAAGTAAAAGGTTTTAACAATACTTGAGAAGAATTGTTTTAGATGTCAAGCCGTTGGTAAACTGAAGAATGATTTAAGGACAAAAAAATAAAATAACTATTTTCTCAACTGAGTTTGAGAAGCTAATAACTGGTGATGCATATACATGATACCCAATTAGAACTCCCTTAAAATCCATCTGTCTTGTAAAAAAGAATAGTTGGTGTATTAAAGATTTAGAAGGAAAAAATGCATTGGATTGTAAAAAGGCTAAATGATGCTTAAGGACTTGGTTACCTAGATAGAAATCTTTTATTCCATAAATTTAAAATAAAATAATTTTTTAAAAAAATGCATTTTTAAAGCATAGTAATCAAACAGATGACATATTTTAATTTAGTCAGTGTTTTGGCATTCTTAAAATTGCTTCCAGAAATCCAAGAAATTCTTGTGTTATTACCTAATTGATTGAAGTAGTTGAAAACCCTAAGTGACATAATAGAAGAGAATAAAATTCAAATATGTGTATCTATCTATCCATCATGATGTATATATATACATATATATGTATGTATATATATGTATGTATGTATGTATGTATATATGTATCTAAAAATATCTATATCTATATCTAAAGAGCTATACAATATACCCATTTTCTAGAATAAGGAATGTACCTCCTGTGGAGATTATAGAATCCTATTTTGAACCTTAAGTATATTTGAAAAGCTCACATATTGCTGGGCTGCCTATGAAAATGGAACAGGTGTCCGGGACAGGCAGGTGTTAAGGTGGATGTTTGAACTTGTCCTAGATCACTAGTTGACTCCAGTGAAGTTCTCCTAACAGGTGGCTAGCTGATTGGCATGCCATGTGACATTTATCCAGGGAGCTCCTTGGATGACAGGCTGCTACAGACAGAGGAAGAGGGTCTTTGCTTTGATGAGGAAATTGCCCAAACTCATGTCTCATTAGTGTTTCCTAAGGTTCTTTGGAAGTGAACAACAGTTTAATTAAGGGCTGACGTAAACACGTTTCTGCACACTTTCCCTGCAGCATTTTATCACATTAGAATTGATCAAAATTGTTGCCTTGGGCTGATTTGAACAGATATACATCTGGAGCACCATTTGTGCAAGCTGCCGCTAAGTAGACTACATAGGCTGGGTTTCACAGTGCCTCTTTTCACATTCTGCCTCCCTTTGTAGATGAGTGTACCTTATTGGGAGAAAAGTTGATCTATTTATTTTAACCTCCCTCCCTCCACCTTTGATGTGATGCTGTAAAATATATGACACACTATAGCTTAAGCTAAGCATGGTACAAAATATGAAAATAATGACAGGATTTTAAGTGGAAATAATGAGATATGATGGTAACTCCCTAGTTTTTTGTAAGATACATTTTAAGGGAAGATTTGAACAAAATGGATAAGAGTTAAAACTCAATTAACAGAAGCCCAGGTAAAATGTGCCTTGTATGTTAACCCTTTGTGTATTTGACTTATTGAAAAAAAAAAAAAGACCCTAAGCTGCATACAGTCTTTACCATATGGCTTTTAAAAGCAAGAGCTAATCGCCTAATTAGAAATCCACGTATAGGAGTAAGCAGTAACAATAAACTCCATCACTTGCAAGTTTTTGTCACCTTTTCTTGTCTTTTGAATAGATGTTTTTTCTTTCTTTCCCCCATTGTCCCTCTCTTTGACAGCAAAAAGTGCCCTTTGATCCTGCCTTTGATTCCTTCTTATTTACTGAGTTCTCTCACTTTTCTTGCTTCCTCCTTCTCTTCAGCTTATTTGAAATTTTTTTCTCTTTTTCTTCCTTGGGGTCTTTCTCTTCCCAGTCTCCAATTTGTTCAAAGTTCCATGGACTTTGGAAATCATCCTGTCTATGAGACATATCATAAGTAAACATTTATTGAGGGTATATTATATGAAAGGGGCAGCTAAGTGTCACAGTGGATAGAGCAGCAGGTCTGGAGGACCTGAGCTCAAACTTAGCCTCAGACATTTACTAGCTGTGTGACCCTGGACAAGTTACTTAACCCCTGTTTGCCTTAGTTTCCTCATCTGTAAAATGAGCTGAAGAAAGGAGAGATTATAAGCAAATTACCTTGGCTAGAATGTACAGAAATAATCGTAAATGATATTTAATGACAAAGATTTGATACAATAGATAACAGAGAACTTCTGTATTTTTTTGAGCTGCGGAGTGATGCAGTCATGACGATGTTCACAAAAGATATTCTAGAAACTCTGTGTGATAAGTTAGAATAAGATGATTTGGAGGCAAGAGGGGCAGGAAAAGGCGGTTGCAGCCATCCAGGTGTGAGATGACTTATAATAGGGTGCTCACTGAAGAAAAGGAAAAGAGAAAGAAAGGAGCTACCTTACAGACACTGCCATATTCTATTTCTCTTTCATTGGCTCATGCTGAATTTCCAAATCAAATTTAAATTTCTCATTCTGGTTTCAAGCCCTCACAACAATCCCTTTGCGTCTCTCTTATTGCCTGTCTCTCCCTTATGGAAACATCAGACAAACCTTTTCTTGGCTCTTATAATTCCTCCCTTACTATGTGATTCTACATTTTTTTCCTGTTCCATCCCTCACACTTCAATAAGAACATAGTTTGAGAAGCAAGAACCTGCTTACCAGGAAACAAGACAATAATAGAGAGCAACCAGGTACTTAATAACTTAAAATTATAATAAAAGTTACAAATTATTTTATTATTATACCATAACATACCTCTGCAAATCTTCTGACCCATTGTTCTGATCCCCTTACCCTCTGTGGGCTGAGGGGTCTGGAAACTGTGACTGCTGCCATTGATTCAGTAGCCCTGAGGTCTGCTCCTGGTTTGCTGGGGCCAGATTTGTGCTGGTGCAGCCTGCACTGGACTATGCTCCTTTCTCACCCTGCTACAACATACCTTTCCAGCCAACTTTCTAAGTTTTCTTGGGCTGGAAAATTGTTTTACTCCATCTTTTTGTGGGTTCTGTCACTCTAGAACTTGTTTAGAGTCATTATTTTAAAATATTTAAAGGGGTTTGAGGGAGATGTCAGGAGAGTCCCTGCCTTTACATTGCCATCTTGATTCCCCCTCCCACAAAGAATATTTTTGTAAGAGATTTTGACCCTATGAATAAATTGTATATGTTTGGAGTCAAACTGAATAAAACGTTGAGTGTGGGATACATCCTTTAACTTGTCATTCTAAGATGTCTCGAATTCCAAACCTCACTTTATCCTGTTTCATTTAACAAGGCTATATCTTTATAAGAAAATAAAATATAGTTAAAGTTAATAATAATATTACTTATTTTCTTCTAAAGTGAATCCTATAAATATGGACCTCAGTGAAGCCCATGTGTTTTTAATGAAAACTGCACACTTTTTTTACTAATCAAGAAGGGGAGACCCTTTGTAATATTCATAACTCATGCAGATAGTTTTTGTTCAGTCTTTCTTGTTTTCTGCATCTGTAATTCCTGGGTGTGTTTAGAACATGAAGGGACCATTAAATCAGTACATGTAAGAGAGAGAACAGAAAGAATAAATGAAGCTGTCCTAATTACTTCATAAAGTTAATTATATAATTTTAGCAAAGAAAATGCCTAAGTAGCATCTCTAAAACTGCATAATCACCTGTGTAATATGAACTTTTGCATGAACACCTATGGTTTGTGTGTCGTCCCCCCCCCAAAAGAACTCGTTATTGTGGATTCAGCTCGTTGTAATGAAAGTCTTGAAATAATGAGCACCAGTGGCACTGCCTTGATTTGGTTGATCTTCTCCAAAGATCGCATCACCAGGTGCATTCATCCTAGATGGGAAAGACCATTTGTGTTGAATTGTTCTGAAATGATTTGTAGTTATACTTTATAATTTATATGGCAGACTTCTTAGCCACAGATTGACCATATGTTAATTTTATTTGAAACCTCATACTTGAACTCAAACATAGTTGTAAAGGCAGTGCATTAGAGCAGCAATAGAAAGCCACTAGCATCCTTTTCTGAAAGTCCTTTTCAGATTAGGAATCCTAGTAGGGGTTATTGAAACTGTGATTACAATATCTATAAAAATAAGGCGGTTGGAATGGATGACTTAAAATGTCTCATCTCTTCCAGTTTTAAAAGCCTATGATTTTTTTGATTGCACATCGTATAGCATGCCACCCTCAATCAGATTAAAAATGTGTATATTTTAATATCTTTATTTC
The DNA here is from genome assembly GCF_003287225.1 of Phascolarctos cinereus. Taxonomy (NCBI): domain Eukaryota; kingdom Metazoa; phylum Chordata; class Mammalia; order Diprotodontia; family Phascolarctidae; genus Phascolarctos; species Phascolarctos cinereus. Next base: position 109,944,452 of record NW_027555847.1, read on the forward strand.
ATTATGTATTAGTCATTCATTAATTTTTAGCATTATTTAAGGTCTATTAGCTGCAGTTAACCCTAATGTTAAAAGCTATTTATACAAATTAAATATCTTTTTTCATTTTTATAGGGATCCTAATGACAATATTTTAATTGACCATTTTCTTCTTCTTTTTTAAAGCTTATTTCCTATTTCTAGAGGTATATGGAATTAGTTCCCTGATTTTCTGTTTCAAAAGTGTGCTGTTTCTGACCAGTTTAATGGTGGTAATCAACTTCACTATGTTAGTCAAAGACTGTGACTGAGAGCTAGTACTTTTAGCTGCTAAATCTTTTTTTTGAACAGTGATAGCTATCATTGAATTGTTAGATGATACAGTATCAGAGTGACAAAATGCTGAAATCAAATAATTAATTTTGTTAAATGCTTTTTATTAGGATGAAAGTTATTTTCTTAATAGTTATCTATAAAGACATGGAACTAAAGAACTATGAAGCCATCTCATCATTTTAAAAAGTTGATTTTTAAAGCATTCTTAAAATAAAATATGAATGGTATAGATTTCATCAGTACCAGAAAGCTCTCCTTATTGATATTCTTTTAATAATGATTGTCTGTATCAGCTTAAAAAGAAACTATAGCAAAATCAATATGTTGGATTCCTCATGAGATGGGATAGTGGTACTAGTGCTGTACTTGGAATCAGGAAAATTGAAGGTAAAATCTTGCCTCAGACATTTTAGGTGACTTGACCCTGTTAACCTCGTTCAACCCCAGGTTCTACCATCTGTAAAACAGGCTAAATAACAGTGCCCACCTCACAGGGTTGTTGTGAGGATCAAATAAAATTATAAATGGAATAGATAATAATTACTCTTTGCAAACCTAGAAGTGCTTCATAAATGTTAGCCATTGTTGTTACCGTATGAGATGTCAGACGAATGGTATAAATGACAGTTTAAGATACTGATTAATTCTCTCTTTTCCAACCTGAAAGATCCTTTGTGACATCTGTACTCTGTTTGCCACTATTTTATAAACAGTGTGGTCTGGGGCCTGCAAAACAAAGGTTCCTTGAAACCATTTAAATTTAAATTAGTGGGGAATGTCTGGGCAAGTCTTTATTTGAGCCACAGAGAATCAATAAACAGAGTTCTGTGTCTTACCCAGAAGGCCACTGTGTCACCATTTTTTTTAACCTTTCTGAGAAAAAAGCACATTTAACGAATTAAGCCTTAAGTCATCTTCATTGAGAAGCAAAAACTGCTACATAAACTTTAAAGTGACAGGATAGCCACTCAAATGAATAGAGGTGCACCTGTTTTAAAGGATCAAGGATAAAAGAAGAGTAGGATGTTAGACAAGACTGTCTGTCCTCTGGCACATTCATTTCTGGGCTGTAGCTTAACATTGCCAAAACCATTTTTCACCCTTGCAGATATGTCTTCTCCTACTGCTATGAAGAAGCCTGAAAAGCCATTGTTTAGCCCTACATCTCCGCAGGACTCTTCACCCAGATTGAGCACTTTTCCTCAGCACCACCATCCCGGAATCGCAGGAGTTGCACACAGTGGTGAGGAGTTGCCTAGAGAAGGTTGCTTGTTTCTTTAGCTTCTGGCCCAAGTGCACAGCAGTGGAGCACAAGCTGTAATCACTATGACCCTGCTAATGGGTCCTAATCCCATATATTTTATTGAGGGAAAGAGAAGGGTCATCAAGTAGGTTGTTGAGTTTGGAGTACTTTCAAAGGCATGAAGTCATATAAACAGTATTTCTGTGGGTGAAATTTGCTGTTCATTTATCAAGTTTTATCTGAGAGTGAAACAATGTAAATTGGAGGATCCTATGTTCAGAATCAAAAAATGAAGATTTTTTTTCTTTCTTGAGTGTTTTGTTGCTCACAATGCTTCTTTTACCAACTAATTATTCTTCTATGCTTCATAATGAATTATTATTAGATAGTAATCATTATTAAATCATATTTATATGATTTAGGGTTTACAAATTAAAACAGAAGATAAACCAATATATCTACTTTGCCGAATCATCAGACTATTGGCAATTACTTTAGCAAAGATGAGAAATAAATGAATACTTATCAGTACAGCAAATAAATGAATGAATGAATGCATGAATGAATATGTGTGTGTATACATACATATAACCACATAAGCACACACATATATTTGGCTTGTTCACAGGATAATAGGATTTAGACTTAGAAAAGACCTTAGAGGTTATTTTACAGATGAGGAAACTGAGGACTAGAGGGGAAGTGGTTTTCCCAGGGTCATAGAATTAGAAAGTCACAATGCTAGAATTCAATACATATTATTTACAAACTCTTTCTCTTTATATATGAATATTGTTATAAGCCTGGGAGAAATTTTCATACTCAATTTCTCTCTCTCTCTCTCTTTCTCTTTCTCTCTCTTTCTCTCTCTCTCTCTCTCTCTCTCTCTCTCTCTCTCTCTCTCTCACACACACACACACACACACACACAGACACACACACACACACACACATACATACACATTACACCATCATGTTCTTTAGCTGCTGTAAATTTCTAGAGTGGAGGATAGTTCCTTCTTTTTTTTCAATACAGATAGAATCAGATTTTTTGACCTTAACATAAAAAGCAATCCAAGTCCAGGAATGAACTATAACTATTTTCCCAAGGATTAGCTTAAATTTGAAGAGTCTTATCACCAAGTTGATTATTGATGGGTTTTTTTTTCTTTTGCCACAATAACTTTCAAGAATTATCCATTAAGTTATAGAGAGGGTTGTAATCTGAGTTGGGAGAAGAACTTCACAGGTATAAAATTACAGGTCCTTTGAAGTAGTGAAATTCACAATGGACTTTAAAAATGTCAACGTGCTACATTTAGTTTGTGGTATGTGTAAATCTACATTGGTTGATGTCAAGTTGTCTTCTACTTCCTCCTAGGCTTAAAAAGAGAGAGAGAACTTATACTATCGAAAATGAAGAAAGTTATAGTTAAGAGAAGTATATACCAAGGGGCACTTAGGTGGCCCAGTAGATAGAGCACTGGCCCTGGAGTCAGGAAGATCTGAGTTCAAATCTGGCTTCAGATTTGACACTTGATACGTACTAGCTGTGTGACCCTTGGCAAGTCACTTAACTCTGATTGCCTCTCAGAGAGAGAGAGAGAGAGAGAGAGAGATGTACCAGCCACATGTAATATATATTTAGATACACACACATGTGTGTATATATGTAAAATATATTATATATAAAATGCATGTACATATGTATACACATATCTACATACATGTTTGCTGCAGGCAATGCTAACACTGGTAGATTTGCAGTAATCAGTCAATACAAACAAATTTAAACTTGTAAGTCAAGAGGAAAATACAGTAGCAAGGCTCTGAGTGGGACATATTTAAGGTTTATCATTGTCATGGCTTTGATTCTAGAATAACTTTCTTGAGGGCAGGTATTTTCAAAGGTAAGAGGCAAAGATAGATCTGTCCATGTATGTATAATACTAATACTTACTTAATGCTTACCACAAGTAATGATACATTTATGTAGTGCTTTAAGGTTTGCAAAGCACTTTACAAATATTATCTTATTTTATCCTCACAGCAACAACCAGGAGATAGGTATTATTTTATTTCCATTTAACTCAGGTATTCTTGTATCTGTGGCATTACCTACCAACGGGATCTCAAGTCACCCTCTTTAACAAAACTTCTACACCATCTGCATATTACTAGACAGTCTTTATTAAATGTCATGGCAGAAAAAAAATCAACCCCTAGTGGTGGTCAGCCCTCTAGAGAAGAATCTCTGTGTTTAGCTGGTCACCAGATGACAGACATGCAGTCCTTTATCACCAGTCTCATCCCAGAAGCTCATCCAGCTTGATGAGACCTTCTAGAGCCCACACAGAGCCTTTTGAAAATCCAGTGTCAGCTTCTGTATATAGTAAATGTGGATATGTTGTCTTCTTAAGAGAACTTAAATAAGTTCCGTGTAAGAAAGCATATTTGCTTCTGATTTGAGATCTTGTCTGGAAAATGACCTCAGATTGGGCCAACTTGAACATAGTTGAGGAGAACAAGGACAGCCTCACACAATACCTGCCCCACTAAATCTGACCAGATGTCTGCCTATTGTTAGCCACACAGGGGAGCTGTTAAGAGAATGTGGTTGCTTAATAAAAACACATCACCACAGTTGGAAAAACAATTCGAAGCCTGTGTACTGCTGTGATTAGCTTAGTGCCAACTTTGTGATTTTGGACAAGATCAATGCAGGATGTATTTATTATTACAATTATGTACTTAAGGGTATTGATTATCACTGATATTAAGAGTTAATATTTGGCAATATTAATCATAAATTACAACTCACACACATAGCACTTTAAGGTTTATGTATATGTATGTGTGTGTGTGCACGTATATATATATATATATATATATGTATGTATGTATGTATGTACATGTATACACTTTCCTCAAAATTCTAAAAATGTGGTGCTAGGGAGAATAAAGGAAACTGTATTTGGAGTAGCAGAATCTGGGTGTAAATCCCAGTTTTACTACATAGCTACCTATGTTCTTTTGAGTAAGTCATGTTAGCTTTCTGGGCCTTGGTTTCCTTGCCTGTAAAATGGAGAGGTTAGACTCAATTATCCTTAAGCTTCCCTCTGCCTCAAAATCTCATTATTCCCTGCAGTGGGTAGTAAGCCTTATTATGCTATTTTTTATTAAGGGCCTTGGCCTTAGTTGGTCACACAGTAAAGCAAGTGTTGGAAGTGAGATCTGAAAACCAAGTTTCTTGATTTCAAATCTTTCCTTTCCTTTTCTCTTTCCTTTTCAATGTGCTTCTTCTTGTCTTTGCTCAACCCTTGCATCTGTACCAAGATGGCGAAAAATCTCGTTTGTGGTTATTTTAAAAGTGATTCCTAAATCTGATCAAACTCAAAGAAGGGAACCTTATGATTGAGTTTATTCTGCATTTTCCTTGCTATGAGATCTTGTATGTTATGAAAAACTCTCCTTTTGGGGGAAACAAATGGTATATTAAAAAGGTAAATTTTGGTGTATATTTAGGAAGTGTTGATTAAGTCATGCTGTATGTCTTTTAGTTGAAGAACTTATGAAGAATATATCTTCTGCTGCTAGGTGTTTTGGCTCAGAATTAGCATACAACCTTTTAAATTTAAAACAGCATCTTGGAAAAGTGGTAAACAAAAAGAAGTTATTTAATGTATTTTTAATGTACATAAAATTAGGTCAAGATTTTGCTTATATTGCTATTACCTCTGTATTGTAGAGATATTTATGGTACAGTAAGGTGCCTCTATCTTTTGGGTTTTTTTTTAACATTATTAGAAAACTAAGTGTATAAATCTCAGATAATACCTGTGTTAAAAATTGCACTAAAGTAATGAAATATCTACATGCACATGCTATATTATGTAAATTATATGTAATATTTTCCACATAATAAGTGTTATCAATTATATGGTAGGAAACTTTTGGGCAAGTTAACATGACTTTGAAAGCTTGAAGCTTGCATTTCATGTTGTCTGTGTTTAATGTTGCATTAGCAATGAGATCTTTGCATGTATTGGTCTGCAGAGAGAGAATGTGGAAAGAAGAGAATAAAAAGAGTGTAGAGAAAATATGTAAAGGAGAGATCCCTTTTTGTTTTGAAAGAAATATTTTCATTTGGAGGAAGGTTTTCCCAGGCCCTGAGGTTGAACATTCATTAGCATTTACACAATGGTCAACTAATTATTCCTGACATTATTGCTTCCTAATTATTGGCTTCCCCTTCCCACATCCATAGGCAGGTACAAGATTACATAATAAAGAAAAATTCACTACATTTACTTACAATGAGATTTATTTCTGTTATGAAAATTTTGTGAGTCCTTTTTTTTCCTTAAAATGTTTTCAATTGATCAAAATCATGAGACAAAAGCAAGTATCTACTCTGTTGGGAAATCATTGCTTTGTTTAAAGAAACACTATATCAAGCAATGGCATAATGCATAAGAAATGAAAAGTTTTTTTCAATACTTATGGATCTGTGGAAACAGAATTGTTAGGTTGGGGGGGTGTCAGGAGAAAGCGTAGAGAGAGATAGAGACACATAGAGAGATAAAGACACAGAGAGACATAGAGAGAACCAGAGATACAAAGACATGTACAGAAAGAGACAGAGATAAAGACAGAGACCCAGAGAGAATGATGCAGAGAGACACAGAGACAGCAAGAATAGGAAGAGGAAGAAGAGCAGGAAAAGGGAGGAGAGACAGACTGGCTGAGATCAGTCAAAAAGAAAGAATTGAGGGGCAAATATTTTAAGAAAATTTAGTTTGTCTTAAAAAATCCTGAATCACCATCTTGCAGCATGTTTTTTGATTTCATATTTGAAATTAGGAACTACAAAGTCCAGAAAGCTAAAGCTTAATCAATTTTTTTCTTTGTTTCTCCCCCCAGTCATCTCAACCAGAACGTCACCGTCGCCATTGCCATTCCCTGCACAAGCTATCCTTCCTCCGGCCCCAACAAGCTACTTTTCTCATCCTACAATCAGATATCCTCCTCACCTGAATCCTCAGGATACTCTGAAGAATTATGTACCTTCTTATGACCCATCTAGTCCACAGACAAGCCAGGTAAAGAGGATGGGGGAGGGGCAGAGAAATGTCATGAGAACACCATATTGAAACGAAGCAGATAATGTCACGTTCCCTTTTCTATCTTCTGTGATGCTCATTATAACTGTAATTACTGCCATGGCATTAACTTTTGAACTCTAAACTCAGGAAGGTTCTCGGTGATTCATTACATTTCTGTCTTGAATCTGGTTGAGTGGCAATTAGTAAGAGGATTTCCTTACAAGTGAAAATTTGTTATGAATTGTTTAATTCTCTTATTTTCATTGACTGGAGAATCTAAGCAGCGGCCACATTAGCAAAAAAAGCTTGGAGCAGTTCACAGCTTTGAAATACCTGGTATGTGACACAGAGTCAGGGAGTAGTAAAGCATGTGTTCAAATAAACACACAAAAAGAACAGAATTGTATTTATAGACAAGCCATTAGGAATTAAAATAAGCTTTCATAGTGGAAACATTCTCCATGTTTGAGGAATACTTAATTCTTTGCATAGACATGACTGTACTTAATAATGGGTGACATGGCTACAAACGTATTCTTTTGTAAACATTTGATAGTAACTTTAGGGATTCTCTGCAGGTATAGTGCTTCAGATGGTCCACAGTCCTCCCTCACTTAAATCTAATTCACTTGCATGTCATGGCATCACCTCCCTGATAATCTGGTCCTCTTTGAGAAAGAAGGACAAACAACAGTGATTCAGATGCATTTCTGCCTTATCACAAGGCAGTGTGGTTCTTGATTTGATGCAAGAAAGACTTTAGTTTGTTTGTTTCCATTTTTTTTTTTGCAATCAAATAGACATATAATAAATGCTATGTGATCTGTTCTGTAGGACAGACTTTCAGTCAAAGTTGTTTGTCAATAATGCTAATATTTCCAGTGTGAGTGTAATGTAATTTGTATGGTATGGTCCAATTTTCCTCCTCCTGCTTCAAAGTTTCTTGTCAACTGTATGTGGCACATTTCAATGAATTTGGTGAGATTTAGGAGCTTTTGTGTTAACACTGCTGGTAAAATGATAATAAAAGGTATGGAAATAAGCTTTTAGATTTTTTTTAAAAAATCATTTAATTAAAAGGAAATCAGTTTAATGTAAGCACAAGAAATAAAGGCAAATATCAGTTTTTCATTTGCAAAAAGCTCAGAGATAAAACTATAGGCTTGACTGAAAGTTGTGTTTTGAATACCAACAAATGAATCTTCTTTTGGGCTATTTAAAAAGTCAGTGATTATTGGACCCTATGGACTAACATTCTGGACTAGCTGCATAGTTTTTGAAATTTAAATTTGAAGATAAATTTTCAGTTTCAGTTTTAGATAAAAAAAATTCAAATGATACATTATTTTTATTAGATGTAATATTGATGCTAATTAAGAAAAATCGTGGGATTGTGGTATATCAGTTTAAGACTACAATTTGCTGTCAAAGCATGGATTTAAAAGTCTTTCAGTTCCACAGAGCATTTTGTGGGACTCAGCTGGGAACAGTGCACACAGGGCCTGATTTTAATTTGTGTAAAATTTCCATGAATAACAAAGTCTAATTAAGACATCCATTAAAAGTCCTTAATGTTAATTCAGTGTGGAAAATCTTAGAGTTCCATTGGATTTTTTTAAAAAAAAACTGATGTCTTAATTAGGCACTATTAAGGGAAAAATTATGCAAATTAAAATCAGGCCCTTAGTGTTATGCATTTCTTTAATTATTCAGTGCTTGTTTTACTTACATTTCAATTTTTTTATATGTTAAGAGGGCAGATTAGGTGATAATCTGCCTATATTGTTCCCTGCTTTTCTTCCCATTTCAAGGTAAAAGATCTATCTAGCTTCTAAGAGAAGTGTCTGATTCTCTTGTCTCAGTTTTTTTTTTAATGCTTTCTCAGGGTTTTAGTACTGTATAATGGAACCAATGTACTGAGCAGGATAATCCCTTCAAAATGCTGCGTCAACTCTCTCCTGAGAGGAGTCAACTGTCTTTTTAGCAGCAACAATGAGAAGGTTCATCTATTAGCATCCTTAGAAGATAAAAGTTTTATGGTACACCTTCATCCTTTTAAACTAGCAGAAAACAGACCAATATTTCTCCTTCCTGTGGACCCTAAAATATGGAATATCATTGCCTGTGTTGGCTCAGATTTATTTCCTTTGTCACTTTTTGTAAACTTTAAATTAGGTAAATGTGTCTCACTGAACTTGGAACGTGATTCAGTTCCAGTGGGGAAAGCTTTGTAGTATGGAGCACTGTACTGCCATAGTCTGTTGCAGCATTTCCTTGCCATTATTGTCACTCTGCAGGTAGGTGTTATTGAACACAGGGGTCTGGGTCTTTGATTACTGCACAGAGAACAGCTGTTTGTAGAACTTGGCACCAGGGATAAAAATAACATTTTTCTGGGTTGTTGTTATTGTTTTTAAGGGGAAAATGAAAAGCAACTCACTAACATGTTCAGTTGCTCAAAAAAGTTGGTTACATTGTGATGGGCTTTTAACCCAATGACTTTTCCTTTTTGGATGGAAACATGACTTTTACTCCACATAATTATAACAAACTACAACTACCTATTAGGGATATTTCATCTAATTTTTTTCTGCTCAACCTGGGTTTGCAAAAGGAATCTCCTGATATTAGTCGATTTTTTCTTTAGAAATCAAATGAATGACTACTTAGTTAATGTTCCTACAAATAAGTGGAATCAAAAGAATGGCTACTCAGTATTTTCCTACAATAAAGGGAATCGAAAGAATGGCTACTCAGTTAGCATTTTCCTGCAATAAATGGAATCAAAAGAATGGCTACTCAGCATTTTCCTACAATAAGTGGTTCTTCCCCAACATGCTTCAGTCATATACTAATTTAGATTGTTAAGATAAGCAACTGAGATGCCATGTACTCCCCACAGCAATTTTGAGATTAATTACATTACGACTGTACTGATTATAGTGAGACAGTCTTGCTATTCAATGGAATATTTTAAGTAAAATTAGTTTTAAGATATAACTCTCCCATAGGTTTCTGCAGGGGAAAACGGTGGGCAATTTTCCTGACATAATGTTAAAAAATATGCTAAATTATGTATGATGAACAGTTAGGAAATTCAAGTATCTCATTTTATTTTCAAGGAAAAAAAAATGTTGCAACAGCTGAGGAGCCTAACTTAAGACTCAGCTATGGCTAAAAGTAAAAATATTTGAACATTATTAGATTTTTATATATTTTTTTCAGGGATAAAATAATCTATACGTAGCTTATATGTATAGGTAGCTAGATAAATCTGCTAATATGGATTGCCTCTTTCTCTTGATAATTTTAGATTAGAAAAGCTAAGTGTTTTAGAGAATAAAATCCTATAAAATTGTTAGGGATTTAATGCAGTAGAGAATTCTATCTTGGGTATGAACAAAAATAGCCTTCTCTATCCAGAAAAACATGTTCTGGTATTATAGTGTATCAGTGTGTCCCTTAGGATTTTGCCTCCTAACACGGAAACTATTTTTGTACCCAGGGGCTAAAGCACACATAATAATATCTCTTCTATCACAGCACAGGGGATTTACTTGGGTAATTCCCACAAATGTTAATAAATGTTTTGTGTAAATATCTGCACATATCAATATAAGAACAGACCAAATACTATATAGTGTAGTTGATTGTCCTCTCTTTTACTGTAACACTTTTTCGTTTCAGTCTTTAAAGCTTTGTTTGTGAATTGTAGGCCAGACCCGTTTCGGTACCTTAGCATCATTTTTGTAGACCAGGCATTTGGACTTCTTTCACAAAAATCTGCCATTGGAAGCCCTGCGCCTCATTCTCTATTCTTATATTAGAAGATCCCAATAGCATAACAATTGTGTCTTAGAGGTTGTCTGTTGTTTGTGTGGATGAATGTGTTTGTGTTATGTGACAAGATGACCATGAAGAAACACTCATGGAGACTGTGTTCTTTAGAGTGGAGCCTTTGTATCAATGAGATATCCCCATCATCACTTAGGTAATTAGCAGTCTAAAAAGGGCTTGGTGCAAATTTCATTCAGAAGATCAAATGCAAACTCATTGTGATGAGCCCAGGGCTCAAAGTGAGAGTACTGGGTTCTAGTTCTAGCTCTGGTGCTGACTTCCATTTTGTCCTCGGGCAAATCTTTTAACCTCCACTTGAGTTTTCTGGCCTGTTAAATGAGAGTAATGAGGTCTACCTGCCTCTCCAGGGTGTTGTAAAGATTAATTAATGTATACAAAGTGCTTTGAAGATGAAAACCTTCTCTTAAGTGCTGCTGCTTCTTATTACTACTAACCACCTATTAGGTGCTCTGACTCTTAACTTGAGCGAGGGGCCTCTATGGCTATTCCACACAGTGAGCAGGGTCCATGAAGGAAGAGTATGCTAAATGGACGTATGAATTAGATGGGCTGGATTATTTCATGCGGCGTGTTCTGTTTTTGTTTTGTAGCCCAACAGCAGTGGTCAAGTAGTAGGGAAAGTGCCCGGCCATTTCACTCCAGTTTTGGCACCCTCTCCCCATCACAGTGCAGTGCGACCTGTGACCCTGACCATGACAGATACTAAACCCATCACTACATCCACTGAAGGTGAGGCAGCTTCACCTACAGCAACCAGTAAGTATTTCTCTAGGAAATGAGAAATGTCCATCGAAGAAGGTTCAATTGGATTTCCCGATCCAAGGTGGAAAACACGGCAATTTTTCCAGTTACCTGATCAGATGGAGGTTTCTCATTTGTGGAACTAACAGGCTTGTGATCTGGCCATAAGTGCTCTCCCTTATAAAATATTAGACAGTGTCTCATGTCATGTGAATCATCATTGTGACATCTCAACCAGTTTTGAATAGGGAGAAGCATATTTATTTGAGAAAACATCTATCAATAAAAATTGTAACGAAACATGCCTGTTGGTTCAAGGTGAACATTGAACTAGCACTGAGTATCATAACTCAGCCTAAAAGGTTTTTCTATCACTCCCCAAGAAGTCAGATCATCGTTACTCAGTGAGTTTTCACATAGAAGTTAAAAGCCCCTTCACTAAAGCAGACTCAGTCAGTGCCACTCTAAGAGAATTGCATGCTTACATAACAACAGCTTATGCCACTATTAGGAAAAAAAAAACACAAATCCACACACACAATGTGGAGAACAGGAAAATTAAATTTAAGTCCATTGTATTAGGCACAAGTAAGCTACCTGCACTTTCATTATCTGTCTTTTTTGTCTTGTTTGTTTTTTAACCCTTTGATTGCCTATCATGGTACATCAAATGGTATATTGTTTAGCATGACTAGCCTTTGAAATGACAGAAAATATAGCCGCTAAATTTATGTAATCCATAAATTTTATGACCACATGCTTGCCTTATTTTTCCATGTCATGAGCTCAGAAATAGACAGCAAGTTCATTTTCAACTGCTTCTCAAAACACCAGCGGTTCAAGTGACTTGGAGACCATAAGTCAGTGCTGTAGAAATCAGAGAGAGGGATCCCATCCTTCAAGCAAAAGTTATGAATGTGTTCCCCTGTAACTGCATACCTTTCTTAATTTCAAGGACTATCCTTTTTTCCCCCTAATCAGCATTGTCCCAATGCTATAGTAATTTCTGTGTGAAAATATGGAGAAGTTATAGCACTTCTGACCTTCACTCTGGATGGGATAAAAGGACATCATTTGTCTGAAATAGCATGACTCATTTGTCCCTTTTCTGTAATTGACAATGGTGGAAGCTTCTTTGTAGCAGGCAGTGAACCAAGAAGGATTCTGAGGGAGCACCTCAAGCGTGCATGCGATTTAGAATGTGCTTCTCCGAACAACAAGGCCCTACAGTGGATAATGAATACATGGAGTCTTGTGGCATACTTGTATAGTCATTAACGTTGATTGACCTTTTTGTTATTAGAGGTCCTCCCTTAGTGAGTGCTTCCACAGAGGCAAACATTGAAGAGGTCTAGTAAAACTCGGGTATAACTTCTTACGTAGCCAAAGTTAGCTACAAAAATTATGTTCGATAAAGCAACAGGGCCTAAATTTTCAAATGCACGTTTCTCTGATACCTATTCTGTAGAATCAGTATTCAGAAGAAAGCATATGAAATATAAGTTCAGGGACACCTTTAAAACTTATATACAACAATAGTGTTGGTATTAAGGGCCTAATGCCTAAATACATGATCCCAGAATCTTCTGCCCCAAACTAGTATATTCTGTCACTCACAGTCACTTAACAGTTGTTATTTCGGTCTTGTCTATAGGTTATGACCAAATAAGATATAAAATTATTAATTTTTGTTGCTTTGTTTTCATCCATATTGATGATTTAGTTCACACTGTCCCTTTGACTACATGACCGTAAGGTCATCTTAATCAGTCATTAAAATGGCAAAGAAAAAAATTTTGAATTGACTACGCTATGATTCAGTGCTTTCTTGGTCTTATAAAATGGCTGTATCTTTCCATTCCTTGCCACTGAATAAGAAAAACTTATATAAGTGGTTTTAGTTTATTTAAGAGAAATCTTTGTGGTTCCGTGTTCATAAAATCCAAAGCCTAGCTAGAAATGAATTATTTCATTGATAATAAAGTCAGTAAAGTTACTGAAAATAAGATGGTTGTGAGGAGTTCTAAGTATTAAGGAGAGGCATAAAGACCATCCAAAAGTATATTTCTGAAAAAAAAAAAGGACATTTCTGGTATTTTCAGGGTAGGACTAATATACAATGGGCTATGTGCTACCCATCATTCCATGCTGCATGTTGTCTACCACTAGAAGCTTGGATGAGTAAAGAGCATGAAATAGCTTCACCTTCCTTGGAGTTCTCAAAGGTGCTAACTAGTGTCTCATAATCATGGACAATTAGTTCAGGAAAATTTAATCAAGAAACAATAGAATTGTTTATGCACATTCAAAATTATTTAAGTGGTCAAACTGAAAAAAAGTATTAACCACATTCTGTATTTGTGAAATTCCCACTCGGTTGAATTATTTTATTGGGGAGTATTATGAATTAATGGGACATAATTTGATTCTGATAGAAATAGGTATAAGACCTCTGAATTCATAGATGTGGGTAATTCCTGGATGCTTCTTCAGATGCAGATTAGTGTCTTCTCTGTAAGTTAAGTATTAATGAGTTGCCTGGAGCCCTGAGATGTTAAGTGACTTGGTCAGGGTGTCAAAGCCAATGGGTGATAGAGGCAAGCTCGAAGACTAGTGTCCTCCTATCCACTAATCCATGGTACCTCTCTGATTCTGTTGATTCTGAAAAATTACAAATATAAACATTATTTATATAAATACAATTTAGTCTTCTATAAATCAGTGGTTGATAATCATAAAGCTAATGATTTTAAATAAAAAAAATTTATATTACTATATCATTTGAAAACAAAATATCTTTGATTAAAACCTTCTAAATAGGAATCATTATATAGAAATGACAACAATAAAAACATTTCCTTTTCATCTTAATTGTGACGTAGAAAAAATGTAATTGCTCAGTGCTAGGAATATTAAGATACATTCATATTTTCACCCTGAGAGCCTGAAAAGAAATCTTTAAGAAAAAGGGGAAATTAACTGTAATATGTTCATTCTATACTAAAAGTACTTAGAGAAAAATATATGAGATAAAACTAACTCAGGTAAGACATTAAGTATAAATTTGGGAATTTTTATTAGTAGTCAACATGTATATTAAATGTCTATGAACCATATCTAAAAAAAAGTGCCACCAACCTCCCTTCCTGGGAAAACTGCAAGAAATTGACTTTTAGGGTATAGAAAACAATTATTTTTTTTAAAAAAATTACTTAAAACCAAATTTTACATAAAAATTAAGCTGATTTTTATATGATATACCGTGCTGAGCTGTTTCATGCAATCTGGCACAATAAAAGTTAATTCCCTTCTTCATGTATGTAATTACCACAACCAGATTCCCTTTTCCCTTAAAGAAAAACTTCCCATGCCACACCTTCAAGCACATCATGCTTCAATCCCATTATTAAAAGCTTTCACTTTTCGCTGACAGATTCGTAGTCAGTTTTCACATGTATGAGTACCACTGAACATTACTGGTGATTCCATCATTAGCTAAGTGATCTCAGGTAAAATCTTTTTAGCTAGGGGAATGAACCATCTATTGAGGAATATACCCCACTGAAGATGGAGCAAGTGAGTGTGGCATGCTCACAACAAACGGTAGAATTTGGCTTCTTGGCATAGATTTTTTTTTTTGGACAGTTGATTCGAAATCAACCATCATTTCTCTTCTACCGGTTGTTAAAACACACTCAAGCTAAGTAAGAGAAATGTAAGAGGCACCTTTTTTTTTTTTAATTACAAATCCCACTTGTCTGGGTTTCTTATACATGGACAGGGTGTTCTTTCTGATAGTTCACAATTTTTATCTTTGTTTTTGTTCTTCCTTAATCAGCCTACACAGCCTCAGGCACATCTCAAGCCAATCGATATGTGGGACTAAGCCCAAGAGACCCATCCTTCCTACACCAGCAACAGGTGGGCAAGTTTCACATAGGTGTAATGATATAGCCGAGCTTTTGCAACAATACCTTTTTACATGCTGCCACTCAAATCTGCGATTAGAATGGGATTCTGCTGCATTTAGTATTTTTCATGGGAAGACTAAGACAAAAAATATTATTTCAGATTCCAAAATGCTTTCTCATTTTTTTTTTTGTTTCATACTTCTAAACAAAATTCCTTAAACTGACACATGATCTGTTTTCATGTTTGGAGTATATATTGTGGGATCAATAATTTTTAGTGGTTCAGGTAAAGTGAATTTTCTTGGTCAGATTGGTATTTGCTGAAAGTATTCATTCAGAGGACAAATCTGTTAAAAATTATTTCAAAGCCAATTAAAGCACAAGCAGTACAAATTTTGAGTTCTGAGTTATTTCATATTTTCCAGATGTTATGATCTTCATTTTTATACTTTATTTGCAAAAGATGGGCTATGAAACCAAATTCTCAGTACATCATCGTTCCTACTTTAATAAGTTTAAATTGGTTTTCTGATTTGAGACGTGATAAAAACAGGGTTTTTTTTCCCTGTTCTGCTTTTTTACATCATTTATGTTTCAAGTAGTGTTTTAAATTTTGCATCTCATTAATGCTGTAAATTTAATGCAAATGAAGTGTTTACCCAAACTGTGAAAATATACAGCCAGGATTAATGGTGGCTTATAAACAAATTAGCCACAGTCAAAAGCATGGGCCATATAAATACAGAAATCACACTTTGCCTAGTTACAATGTAATAGTGATAAATCCAAACAAGTTAGAACTTAACTATATGATGTTTGTGGTTGTTGCTTTCAAATGTTGACAGCAGAGCAGTTTGACATTGATAGCATATGATATATTATTAAAGGAAAAGAAGAATATTTCAGAATGTCTCTGAAAGGGAAGTGCTTTTGACTGACTTATACACATATCTGTATGTGTGTGTGTGTGTGTGTGTGTGTACACACACACACACACACACACACACACACACACACACACATGAATGAGTTGATGCTCATGCCAACTATATTTTCAACTAGGCCTTCATTGTCTATACTTGTTCTGACCTAGTTAAACTGTGTTACATATGGAATTCTCCAGGCCCGTACAGTTGAAGGCCAAGGTGGCAGACTGTATATATTAAAGGTCACCACATGCAGAGTTCAGAGAAAATAATAAAGATGAGAGTTTATTCAAGATATTTGACGTTTTGCCAATTTGAAAGGAAAAAAAAACAACAGTGAGAACTAAATGAAAACATCTGTACACAGTTATGAAAATACCAAATAATAATTAGTGGTTTTACCAGCCATTGGCTTTTCAGCATAATTCTCTGGTATGTTGCTTTTTTTCACCTCTAAAATTGCTGTAATATGAAATGTGTTATAATTACTATAATATGGTTCTATTTGACAAATGTATGTGTTCATTGTATTTTTAAACATATGCAGGGTTTATAGATTTAAAAACTTGTTCTTTTCAAAATCGCTTCACTTATTTTCAGAAATACTTTTGTCATGGGATTTGCATTCTTTATTTCCAGTTAATTTTTGAATTCATAATAAAGTGCCTCCATGGCCTCAACTCTTGCTCCCGAGCACATTAAAACTTTGTCATACTGATTCCATGTATTTAGAATTGTAAGTTACCCACATGCCAACTTAATTTCCTCAGTTTCCTTGTTGGCTGTGTTCATTGCCTGTGACTCACACAGCAAGGCCACATGATTGTGATCAGATAATCAGTCCTTAATTAATCTGCAAGATACTTCTCCTTTCTCATCTCTTCAGGATAAAATTATAAGAATTTAGGCACTATTATTAGAATATCACCAAACTGCAGAAACTCAGCATTTTACTTTGAAATATTTATCTATTAATTTTTGATCTCCAAAACATATTTTCATCACAGACCACTCATATTGAGTGAACATCCTAAAATTAAGGATTTACACAATAGGGATAATATCTAGTTTAGTTAAATGTGGCTGGTTTCCCTTGTATGTATGGTGTACATAGATCCCTAAAGGGAGACTATGTGAGTTTCATCTTTATAATGTATTCAGTTTAATTTAAAATAACATATGGATCATTTTCTCCCTATGTAGTAATAGGAAAAATTAGTACTGTTGCAAGCATTTGAGAAAACTAATTCATGAAAATTCATAATAAGCATTCAGAAGATGAGCTTCTGTATATCATTTATAAATGTATGTTTAAAAAGGCTCTAATTAATTGGGCCTATTTTTAATCTTTTAACTTTTAAAAGGATCTTAGAGATGAACTTGTAATGTTTATTGTGTAGGTAAAAAAGAAATAGTTTAAATGATTTAATAGAATAAAGGTTGTTTTTTTTTTCCTACGGCAGAAATGAGATTGATTTACTATGTTCTTTCATTACTTTACAAAGATTTTAGAAAGACCACTCTTCTAACGGCAGGTTCTAAATGCATTTGGTTTAAAGCATATCATGATGAATGAAAAGGAAAATCAAGGGGTACATGAAATAAAGGCAATCAATCATTTTATATTAGCTAGGAGAAATTCAAAATTAGAGAGCCAGTGGTTTTAGCCTCAGAGAGGTCTTTTAAATGTTCTCCATACCCTTTAATATACATTGACCCCTTAAGAATAAATATTGTCACAGGTACATTCTTTACTTCATTGCAGGGGGCTTGATGAAGATTTATCCTTTCAGGTTATGAAAAGTATTGACGTGTATTATTGAGTGTTCTATTTTTACCTAAAAAGAACTATAATGTAGCCTACATAAATTATGGTTAACAATAAATTTAAGTTGGTTGGATACTTCTGACTCTCTTATAAATAATCTTTCCAGACAATTATAGTTAGGCAGAACTATATCAATTTCTAACACCCAGAATGTCTGGGATTCTTGAATTGAGATGGGAAACACTAAATCTAACACTGAATAAGAGCATATATCACCAGTGAGAATAATACATTTACATGTACAAATACTTTGAAAAATATGCTCTTAAGCATGTTAGCTTGTTACATTGGTAGGTATGCATACATTAATTACAAATCTGTGCAAGCTTTCCTGCAATGGTCATTGCCCAATTGAGGTTGTTACCTAATGGCCTTGAAATGCCAGCTATTTACAAGCTAGGGGAAAAAATCACCAATATCATTATAAATATGTAATTTGCCTTCAGTCTCCAGGAAAAAAAATCACATAATTAGTAAGAATGACTTACAAAGATGCACGTGTATGTAAATATGTTAGCAATTTGCTGTTAAAAGTGATCTGCTCCAATTAACTGTAAAAGATGGCTCATGGCAAGTTGATTAGAACTCTCCTATAAAGTTTTCCTTCATCTTTTAACAAGTGTTTGAGTGTTGTTAAGTATTGGAACTAGACTGTCTCTAGGGTCATTGCTTAATTTAATGTGTTTTCTATTAAGCCTTGGTTTAAATCAAATCTTTCAATGAGAATTTCAATTGGAACTGTTTTCTTCTTAACTCTCCTTTTGGAAGATGGTGTGGTGGCTTGAAGAACTAATGAATACTGCTTTTGCAAACTGAACTCTTTTAGTCTCTGCTAAGAAATATCTTTTTATGGTTTGGGAGTTTTCTGGAAGAGTGGAAGATCTACTATCTCTGACTTCAAATCAGTTTGGCAAAATGCTCTTTTTCCTCTCCTCCCTAAATAGTTCATATGCACGTTCTGTTAATTTTAGCACGAGAAATAGTACTCTCCCAATAGTGCCTCCCTAAGTAAATGGGAATAATATAGAAAAAGATGGTGTATTGGAAATAAAGTAATCCTCTTAGAGTATAATTCAACTAGAATAGTGTTAATAGTATGAGAGAAGTCACATGAATGAGTGTGGTCATTTATCGAACTGGTCTACTTCATAATGAATCTGCTAAATGTAGGCCTTGAATCTTTGACGTTGTAGACTGCTTAGTGACATCATAAAAACCATCTGGAAAACTTGATTATCTACATTAATTTTTAAGTCTCAAAACATAATTTAATAGTAAATTCTTAACATTAGTCTTGCCCAATAACAGGGGGAGGTGTGGGGGGAGTGGGGGGAGAAACATAGATATCTTTTATACTCTTGCAAATTAGAAATAAAGACATTGAAGTGAAGAAGCTTCCTATTTAAAAATAAAAGATTGCTTCTCCAGAATACCAGAGAACATTTATTTAATTTTCAATACAGCTTTGAGCTTTTGGATAGAGTATATGGGAAGTCACTTTTGACTTCTGTGAAATGTCAAAGTAAACAAAGTCAAGTTTAGCATAGAAACATTATATTCATTTTCCCAAATAATCTTCTCATAACTGTATCTGCTATCTAATATTAGAGTTAATGGCTGAGGGGCTATTGCTCATTTAAGATCCTTGCATTACTTATCATAATCGCATGGATTTCAACTAGTGCTTGGGTATGGGCATGAGACATGTGATGCATGACGATTAAGTGCTATGATCTCTTTCACGGGGCTAACTTACAAAGAAATCACTGGAAAACCGTCAGGTATATTCTTGAAACAAACCCCAAAAAAAGTTCTTTTCATTGAAATTGCAATTTCCTATTGACAAAATGTATCCTTTTTCAGAAACAGGATAAGTAGGAAGTTGATTTTTTTTTTAGATGCATCATTTAGTTGTTAAGCTCTTAGTGGAAATACCCTTTTGCCATTTATTGTGGAAAATGTAAACACAAATGACCACTCTAGAGTGGGAAGGAGCAGGGAAGAGCCTGGAGTTTTAAAACCACTTGGATAGGTAGTATTATTACTTGAGGTAAGAGATTTTGGGAAAAAAAAGAAAGGATCCAAGTGGACTCTCAAACAGAACTTTTCAGTAAAGTCAGGAAATAGGCTATCAACACTTGGCCTGTTCTTATTGTGTGTGTTATCATAATTGACAACTTGACGTAAAACCATCTCACATGACTGCTAGGGAGGTATGCAAATGGATAAGAGGTCACTTTTCACATACGCTTGCTGGAAAGGAAACACATTTAAAGGAAGTTCCAGTCAAAATAATGCCCTATACAAATGTTTAATATGGGCTTTTCTTAAATTAGAAAAAAAAATCATATCATTGTCTGCCTTTTATCATTCATTCATTTTTGCATTTCTCTTCTTGAGCTGTAAGAAAATTATAGAGAACAGAGGGCTGAACAGAGTCCATTCAGTTCCTTCAAAAGGAACTTAGAAAGAACCTACTAGAGGTGAGATACCAGGTATAGAAAGACAAAAATGAAAGTAGCTCCTTTCCCTGATTTTAAGTTAAAACTATAGCTGTCTCATATTAAAAAAAATTATTGTTTTAGCTTGCTAACACCAAATCAACCAAATACCATGGCAAAAAATTATCTGCACATCAGGAAATTTTATTTTCAAGTTAAAAACCATAGGAGGATAAGGCCATTTGTAAATATGTGTGTGTGGATATACATATACATATACATATACATATACATATACATATACATATACATATACATATACATATACATATACATATACATATACATATACATATACATATACATATACATATACATATACATATACATATACACATATATGTGTACATATATATACACTATATAGTCTTTAGGGGGAAAAAACTTCTTGGAAGTAAAGTGATGAGTAAGTATAAACAGGCTGAGTGGAGAAGAAAAAGCACTTTATGAGAGACCTCTGTTCTTTCTAGTTTCAACTCTGCAGCAGAGACTTTCTTTGATCTTTGAACCCAGGTCTCAGTTTCCTTAACGGGAGGTATCTTGAAAACCAAAATATAGTCCCTTGAATTAGGAATGTCAGTCTCACTTTTCTGAATATCCTTTAATTTTTTTCCCATTTTTATGCCACTCCTTCTTTGATGATCCATGAGTAACATTTGTTGAGGCTATGGGATTATACAGGCTCATTTAACATAATCCTTTTGTCATGGTTCACATATAGATTGGGTGCTTTATGGAAGTGGAATTTTGAAATGACTGAAGGTGTGGAAGTCTTTTATATGTTGTAATCGTGTGCTATGGAAACTGGACTGAACTAGGGAATCCAAGTTCTAATTTTGGCTGTGCCACTCGCTATTTGACTGAGCAATCCACTTCCCTTTCCTGTGCCTCAGTTTCTGCATCTAAAATAAAGCGACTAAGATTAGATTATCCCCAAGGTCCCTTCCACTCTTAAGTCAGTGGTTCAATAACATGTTGAGTGCCCCTTTCTTTTTCCCTTTAGAGAAAACTGTGCTTTCTTTAGACCCCTATTCAAATTATCTAATTGTCTACTTTCAGGAACCATTTAAATTTATCCATGACATTAATGATGCAATTCATTAAAATCTCTGCTCTTTAATATTAAAGGACTTAGTTAAAACTCTTAGATTGGGATTCCTTGCAAGGTCAAAAAAATTGAGGAAAGTTGGAGAGCTTGAAGGAAGTTAGATATTCCCTCCCCCCTTCCCCAATCATAGAACCTTAAAGTTGGAAAGGAATTCAAATCATCTAGTCTACTCTATAACAGGGATATTCCAACTTTAGCTTGGAGGCTTCTAGTGAGTAGGAACCAATTATCTCCTAAGGTAGCCCATTCTACTTTGGGATAGCTCTAATTGTGAGCAAGCTTTTCTTATATAGAACTGAAATTTGCCTCTGTAATTTCTACCCATTGCTCCTAATTCTGCTCTCTGAAGTTAAGCAGACAAGATTTAACTATTTTTCCTTTTGATGACCCTTCAGATAATTAAAGATAGATGACGTGTTGTCCTCACACCCCAACCACCCCAAGTCTGTTCTTCAGGCTAAACATTCCAAGTTCCTTCAACTAGTCATCCTATAGGATTCTCTCAAGGCCTCTTCCCCACTTTGTCATCCTCCCCTAGAAACATGTGAGTTTATCAAAAGCTTTCTTGAAGTGTGGGAGCCATAAATAAATACTGTACTCTAGATTTGCTCTGAATAGAACAGAACATAGAGGGATCATCACCTCCCTCTTCCTGGACACTATGACTCTCAATGCAGCCTAGGATAATAGTAGCTTTTCGGCTGCTGTATCTCACTATTGCCTCATATTGAACTTGTGGGCCACTTTGGGCTTTCCAGTCTACCTCAAAGAAGTATAATATTTGTAGAACATATCATTTATGAATTTGACCAATAGCCATTAACTATCTATGAATGAATAGATTTTACTTGGATTGACAGTTCTACTTTATTGACTAATAATTTTTAAACGAGAGTCTCACTAGAGGGTGTTAGCATGGTTGACCTTGCCAATTTGCAAAAGAACAATAATAACAATGAGTCACATTTATAGTGACCTTTAGTGCTTACAAAACATTTTCTTTACAACAATCCTGTGAAGTAGGTATTGTCACCTCCCATTTACAAATGGGGAAGGTAAGGCTCACATTCATAAAGTGACTTTCTCATGGTAATCTGTCTAGAGCTGGGACTCAAACCCAAGTCTATGAACTCTAAATTCATGTTCTGTCTGCTACATTAAGCTTTTTCTGTGTAAAATGATCTAGTGTGCTTGTGTTTACCTTTGATTCCAGGGCTAACGTTTAACTTTTAGCACGTTTTTTGATATGCTAGAAGAACCCTTGCAAATAAAAGGATGCTTCCCAACTAGTCAATCTGTTGAGAAGCATTGCTGCTGATTGTTGATGGCCTTTAGCTAGTTCCTGAACTTCTAAAATCACAGACACACCCACATACAGACCCACACACCCCAGTGGTGTAGTTATTGAAGGTCTTGACATCTTAATTGGAGGGCTCAAACAACTGTCTCTCCCTTAATTTTTTCAAGAATTTTTCTGTCAGTCATATAGACCCCATCCTTGTTCTTTGACCCAGTTTTATGTGAACTATTTGAAAACATCTTCTGGAGAGACATGGCCATACTCTTAGTTATGCTTAGTTGGGTCAATTTAGATTTAAGCATTTTAATCTTTTCTCCTTTTATGCATGGTCGTTAATTTTGAGGATCTTACCATATCAAATTTTGAGGGATGAATTTTGTGCTATTTTCTGGGATTCTGGGCAAAATTTCTTTCACCGATTGCTCTAATTTTCCTATAGAACCTAGCTAAATGTTAAAGCATCCCCAAAATTAAGTAATTGAAATGCTGTGTGCATGTTTCTGTGTATAGGTGGGTGTTTTCATAAGCAATTCCTACTGATTAGAAGAACTCATGTCACAAAAGAAGGAACTCACCAAATTTCACAGGCTGAATTCTCAAACCATCCTGAAATTTGGTACTCTTAATTTATTCATACTTGTAAAAACATAATTTCCAGCTTTTGTGAGAGGGGAAAAAAGCACTTAAAAACATGTCAAATTTGTGGTAAAAATTAAAATTAAAGTTATTTACATTTCCTTAAAAATTTGTGTTTAAAAATATTACAGGAAAAATGTCCATCTAAACTCTATTATGTTGAGCTTTTTGATAGACTAATTTTAAAAATTGAATAGAAGTAAAGACCCTCTCCCTTATTACCATACATGACCCATTGGAGAACAATTATTAAGCCCAGGATAAAATAACTTTTCTAAGCCCATTATGATTGTGGTAATACAATATATTTAATAGATACTGTTCTCTAAAGGAATGTAAAGCTCATGGTCAAAAGCCCTTAGCTGCTGATGAAGCATCCATTTGACTGTCATGTGATTATTTTGGCCAATAAAATCCTGGATACTTGATAGAACTAACCACCAGCATGGAAAACTTTTATGGAATTATATTTCCTGTCACATCAGTTATTTTCCCTGCTTTTTGTTCCTTCAGAACCTATCAAAATGTTTTATTCTTATTAAATTCAAAACCCTCAATGATGTTTTCCATTCAGTTAACCAAGCTAGACTAGACTATAAAATGTCAACTTTTTTTAAAAAAAAGTAATTATAGAATCCAAGTTGGAAGGCTCCTCTGCAACCATCAAATCTAAGCCATCCCTAAATAAGAATCCTTTCCAACAATGATTCTCAAACTTGTTGGTCTCATGATCTCTTTATACTCTTAAAAGTTAGTGAGGACTCCCAAAAGAGCTTTGTGTGGGTTGTATCTATATTTATCATATTAGAAATTAAAATTTCTTAGTATTATTATGAAAATAGGTTTGACCTCATATACCTTCTGAAAGGGTCTTGGAGACCCCCAGTGGTCCCCAGATCACACTTTAAGAGCAGCTACTCTGTAGTTTGCCTAAGTGCTTATCTAAACTTTGCTTAAAGACCTCCAGTGAGGAAGAGCCCACTACTTTCCCAAGACATCCCATTCTACTTTTAGAAACATGGAATTGCTAGAAAAGTTTTTTTCCCCCTAAATTTCATCCCTTGTTACTTCTAATTGTGCCCTCTGGGACTGACAAAAGTACTTCCCTAACACTCTCCTTCTTTTCCTTGAAGAGAGCTATAATTCTCCTCCCACCCTTCCATGCCCTATCCCCTGAGTCTTCTTGTGGGTAAACATCTTCAATCCCTTCTTCTAATCCTTATGTAATATGATCTCAAACTGAGTTTCTTCAACATCCTAGTCACCCACCTTTGGAAGAAAAAATTCCAATTTCTCAGTTTCCTTCCTCAAATCTTGTGCTTAGAACTGAAGACAATGTTCCAGATATAGTCTGAACAGATCCAAGCACAGGATCATCTCCTCCATAATTATGGAAACTCTTGTTCTCTTAAAGGTTCTGGTGACTTTAGTGCTTTATCTTCTTTTTTTCTTTTTCTTTTTCTGCTGCCAAATCACTTTATGTCTTCTATTGAGCTTACTAAAGACTCCAAATCTTTTTTTCAAACTGCTATCTAGCCACCTCATCCCCATTTTGTACTAGGGAAGTTTATTTTGAGGCACAAGTATAAGACCAATAGATCATAAGATCAGAGTTAGAAGGAACTTTCAAGACCAACTCCTTTTTTTTTCTATATGAGAAAACTGAAGCCCAAAGAAATGATGTGATTTACTCCAAGTCACACAAAAACTCAGTAAGCAAACCAAGATCCAAACCCAGGTCTTGTTACTCCAAATCCAGATATCTATAACACTGTTAAATTTCAGCTTGCTAGATTTGGTACAATGTCTAGACTGCCAAGAACTTTTCAGATCCTTACTCTATTATCCGGTATATTGACTATCCATCCCAGCTTAATGTCATTCAGTGAAATTCAACAAACACTTATGAAGAGAAGTATCTACTTTATACAAAGCTCTGTGCTAAGTGCTTGGGATGCAAAGATGTGAATGAAATGGTCCCTATTCTTATGATAAACATGCCATTTTTGCCTTTATCATTGGTAAACACTACCGGACAAAACAAAGATACCAGATGTACTTCACTAGATATCTCCTGTAATGAAATCCCACCATTACTTGTTGGGCTTAGCTATTCATCCAGTTCTATATTTCTCTTGATTACCTATCCTACATCTATCCATCTTCTTTATAAGAATAAAGAGACTTTGTCACTTTCTTAAAAGTCTAGGTAAATATCTTTAACATTCCTGATATACCACCCTAGTAACCCTTGTCTATGAAGGAAATTAGGTTATTTTTGTCATGATCTTTATGAAACTGTGCTGATTCTATGTGATCATATCTTTCCCTTCTAACTATTCACTAACCATCCCTTTAATAATACTTTTTAGATTTTTTTTTTCAGAAATTAAAGTCAAGCTCACTTTTTGATAGTTTTTAGACTCTACTGTCTTCCCTTTTAGGAAAATCAGAATATTTCACTGTTTCTAGGTCTATAGAACCTCTCCCAAAGATCACCAGTGGTGATTCAACAATCTTATCCACCAGATTTTTTTTTGTTTTTTTGTTTGTTTTTTGAGTACCCTGGGGTAAATGTAGTTTGTGACCTGTTAGCCATTTTTGCTCCTTTCCAGCTATTCAGTCAGAGAAAAAATTTGTGATTTGGCCTTCTCTTTATCATTCACTTTGGCCAAGAATAGTACAATCCTTTCCTTAATCCACTTCTAATTCAGTATAGCTAAATAAACCCTTTTTGATGATCTTATCATTCATTGTGAGCCTCAATTCATTCTGAGCTTTAGAAATCTAAGGTGGTCTGTGTGTTTCATTGGTTTCTTCAGATATCTCTCCTTATTTTGCCATATTGGAATTGTTTCTCTTTTTGTCTTCAGAATTTAATTCTTAAAACTTACCATTCCTCCTGTTTTGTCTTCCTGTATGAATTTTTAGCAATGGAGTCCTACCTATCTTTTCTCTGTATTCTTTGAAATCTGCTCTTCAGAACACCCAGATTATGCCTAGCTTTCCTCTCCTTTATCACAAATGCTGAGATGGAATAATCACTTCTCCACAAAGGTTATCTTCATTTCTACTTCCACAACTAGTTTCTCTTGGGGAGAAGTAATTTCACTGTTGTTTAGGGTCATTCTAGTCCAGTGTTTAATGTAAATTTATTTTATCTTTATAGAGATTTATAAAATTCATTAGGAATTTTTTAAATGAAATTTTGTCAGAAATTCCATATAGATAGAAAAATAGATATAAAACCAAGAACTTATGAAAATATTTTACATATTTTCATAATCCAATAAAAACAAATGTATACACATGTACACATATGTTTTAATAAGCTTTTTTTGGCAAATATTTGGAGATAAGTGATTTTTAAAAAATCAGTGATGTCATCTTTAGGTCATAACACTTATTACCTGGACATAACAACAACAATAAAAACCAACTTCCTCACGTCCTCCACCCCTTCTGTTTAGGTGAAAATATTCCCATTACTGAGACCTTAAGCATTAAATTTCAGCTGAAGGTGACTATAGTTGCATTTGACCTTCTGAACTACACTTAAGAAAACATTGAATATGTAGAGTTATATTTACATGTTACAGTCAAGTGAGAAAATGTTGGGTTTTCTTTTTTTTAGTTTTTTCAAAATGTCAGAATTTCATACCTTATATATAATTAAATTATCACACATTTCCCTGTTTATATACAGTACTGGGCATTAAAATATATTTTCAAATATTATTTTAGGAATAAATATTTCCTTTTCAGGATAATATAGTTTTTAAATGGCTTAATGGCCTGTTCACAGGGGCTGTATCCTCACATGACTAGTCACATGAATGATTTTCCCCCCTGAAATATTAAGACATTAGTAGTATAGTAGCAGGAGTTTGGGCAGTAGTGTTTTGACCTTTTAAAAAATAATCATCAGAATAAGGTGAAGAGAACTTTGCAAATCTTTAAAAAGTAACATTACTCTGAGGTTCACATCAAGAACCTTGTACCATATAGTAAAGATTTCAATATTCAGAATTGTGTTTTACTACAAACTGATCTAGAAAGCCCTAAAATATATCACATAAGTTGAAAATGACTGGTCATAATCAACATCTCCTAAGCACATTTAAACTTTTCATGGAAAAACAATAAGTATTTTCTGCAGTTAATCATTGTGAATGTCATGTTCTATAATGAAAAATGCTGTATCAGGCAAGACATACTTTATTTACAGCATGGATATCTAAAGGTTAAAAACCATAATTTTGAAGCATTTTTTTTTCTTCCACAAAGGCAGATAAGTTTACTTTCTTAGGCATAAAAATAAGCAGTATATCTTTTCAATAAATCTGCTAGCACTGTAGGGCAGCTGTTAAACAAACAAAGCTGTATAGGGTTACATGAATAGTCTCTGAAGGACAGAACTGATGATTTGGAGACCTGGGAAGAATTTGTTTCAGCTTGCATTGAGTGCATTCCTCACTCTTATTTAAATGTAACACAGTACTTTAAATTCTATTCCTTGGAGTTTATAATAAGATTAGAAATTATTATCACCTCTTTCTAAGTCATGTCACTTTCAGTAACACTAAATTAATAAACTCCTAAACTTGCAAATACCTGTACACTTCTTAATTGGAGATAGGGAGAATGTGTGTAAGGTGGGGACTTCTTCCTATAAATTGCATGTCTTCTATGGTTTGCAAAATGCATGCTTAAAGTTAATGATTATTTGACCTTAGTGCAGACTATTCAGTATGTTGCATAGATACAAAGCATCCTGATTTTCTTTCTAAAATATATATATATATATATATCACTATTGAACATTAACATTTTCTTTTATTTCAGCTCAATTTGTACTCTAATAATGGCTAATGGTTATGTTCTAAGCACAACTTTTTCTTGAATGCTTTAATTACTAGAGGAACATATTAAAGTAGCTTATCTAAAACAATCTTTAGGAATTTTGCTTTTCAAAATAAGTTTTTCTTTTCTTTTCTTTTTTTTTTTAATGTTACCTTTTGGGAAAGTAAGGTTTATGCCATGTACAGTACTAGTTTGCATGTATTCATTTAAATACTAAAAACTGTAGTACTGCTCGATCCATATCTGACTGCTAGGTTTCAATTGACAGCTGAGGATTTGTGACTGGACCATGAATCAAAACGGCAGGCATTTATACCCCAGTGCCAGTGAGGATACATTGGGAATTACTTGGCAAAGGTAACATTTTAATTATTTCCAAACCTACACTACATCTAAAAATAACATGAGCTACAATATCTGTTTTAACTGACCTTTCAGAGAATATATGTCAAAATTAAGTCAAATTCTATGGGTATAATATCTTTTGGCTATACATTCTCTTTTCATTTATTATTATTTTTTTAAATAACTAATTTCAATCTTAAAAATAATTTGCGGCTGTAGAATACTTTAATTTATCCATCTGAATTTCCAAATCAGGCATGAATGCAATCCTAAAATAGAAACAAAATAGCACAAAGTGAAAACAGTAGTTAGGTTTTGGTACCCAAAGAACTAAAAAAAAATAAATTATTAGTGAAGCATTTTCTGTAATCAATTTTCAGTTTTTCAGTATAACCTTCATTTCAACTTCTTTCAGCCAATAGTTCAAAGCCATTTCATTAATCATTAACACTTCCATCAAAGGGAGGAGACTGAAATTAAAACTAAAATCAATTGATTTTTCTGTTAAATAGCAGCACATAATAGAGTTTGTGTAGGGTAGCTTGTTGTAACCTATAGCCAAAATGGAGATTTGGGTAAAATATGCATTTCACTTCATTGTATCCTTTAGTATGAATTATTGAGTTAACTTTATTTTGTCTTGTTGAGAAAATTATTTAAAAAGTTATGATTCTCATAGCAGACTCTTCTACTTTTCAAGTACTGTACTATCTAAGTTTGGATAGACTCATCTCTAATAGGCTGACCATTAGCTGATGAATTCTTTGGCCATGACAACCCACGTTTAAGGCAAAGAATCTTGTGAAGAAATCTTATGTATTAGTATTAAAACAATTTTAATTAGCAAGGAAGAATTACTATCAATTTAGGATTCTGAGGTGTTTAAAGACAAGAAAAATCTCATTCAGATTGATTGACTAGATAATTAAAAGTCATGGTTTTAAATTCATATAACTAAACATAAATTTATGCAGGGAGGTGAATTAATCTCACTGTGAGTTCTATGAAAGTAAAGCCAACCTGTTTTCCCAACACCACACAGAAAACGGCACATTTGTAAATACATTACTCATTTACCAGTAGGTATATGGAAACCTTTTAAGCATGGAGGAAAACTTGTTCAGAACTTTAAAATAAGGAAGTTAATGAAAGTTGATTTTATCAAGCTCACAACAAATTACTTATTCCTGTTATTTTAACTCAATGAAGTGATTCTTATTAATTTAACTTACTATCTTATTAATATACTGAGCCTTTTTTAAAAAAATTAACATCATTTTGGATTTAAAGTGAGTAGCTTAATAGTTTCATTTTTTAAAAAATTCCCAAATCATGTTTTTTTCTATTCAATTGGGCAGATTTCACCTGTTAGTGTACTAGTATGGGTCATTTCCCTTGGGACCTTAACATGGGACCAAATATTTATTTGTAGATCAGGTAGAATGTATTTATATATGTATGTGGGCATGTATGTGTGAGCGAAGGCATAAAAAATACCTTTTACTATACCTCTAAGATATTGAATACTGAAAAAACCAATTGCATTTCAATGCAGAACAGCTTAGTATGTTTGAAATAGGTAAAGAAAGGGGGAAAGCTATACTTTGCTGACATACCTATGATAGAATTTTCCTGAAAAACTGCATTATTTTAGTACTTACCTCCATTGATTTTTGAAGTCAATAAAAAATGTTTATTCCGCTGAAGGCCAGGTGAGTAGAAAAAATGCACAGTGTAAATATTCCAGAAATATTCAGCAGTTTTTAGCTATTGTTTTATGTTATCTCCTTTTTGGGCAAAAATCCATCCCTAGATTATGGAAAGTTGAGAGAAATCTAGAATAGAAAAACTAGAAAACTGCATTCCTCTTACCTCTCAGGCCCATCCCCTCAAGTAATTTTCTTTAGATTGATTGGGCAAATAATGAGAAAAAGGCTGAACACTGTAAGTCTACAACAAAAAGGTGGCTTAGAAACCTGCATTCCTCTTATGTGGTCATTCAGGATCTCTACTACTGAAAGTGCTAAGAGTAGTTCTTCATTCATTCATTAACTTTGTCCAGTGTTTATTTATTGAGTAGCTCTGCTAGACATGGTGAACCATATGAGAGCATGCCAGATCTTCCCTCCATCAGCTTACATTCTGGGTGTCTTACAAGACAGAGTAGTTATACCCAATAGGATCCTAATGTTTCTCTAAACTGACTAACATAAAATTGCTGTACTTTGTTTTATTATGCTATTGTCCCAGTTAAGACCACCTTTGATATAACCAAGAGGCCAACTGTAAGGTAAAAAAAAAGAGTCCTTATTCATAGCTATCATATAATATGTCCCAAATCAGAGTCTAAAAGAATAATTATCTGAGAAGACTTTCAATTTTTTCCTACTTTTAAATATTGCCAATTGGCCATCAAAATAGAAAATAAAAATAATTTCTGGTGAATTCCTTTGTGAATTATTGTCTTCCAATAATAGTTGTTTAACAGAGTTCTTAAGAAGTATCTATAGTTTTAGACTTATCAGGAAGTTTGAGAATTCTAAAAAAACCCCATAGCTTTCAAATTCATGAATTATTTTGCCTCTGGCATAATAAAAGTGAGAAAAATAGGGTTTCAAACAAAGCAGTCCCTGGAGACTTTGAAGCAAGAAAGGAGAAACCAAAGATAAATTTTATTTTCAGTACATTCTCCACCAGCCTATTGGCCAATAACCCAGGAATGCAATCTTGACCATTTACATCTTTACATGAGTGTGCTTGTGGAATGGGGCTATTCTGTTAAAGCACTTATCCTTCCATAGTGGCTGATAACCATGATGCTAAGGAATGACCTGTGCAAGTATATTTTAATCCAAAAAATTTCCCATATTCTTCTTCAATTTACAATGTATAAACAATGCTTTTAGGAATCAAAACTGACTTCTTAGGGAGAGTTTTCACTGGCCTTTTAGTTCTAAATGTGTTTTATTGTACTGAGCTTGTAAATTTGTAGAACATGTGCATATTTTGTGGTGAAAAATTTGGCTTCACCTGAAAACTGTTTTTTTCCTCTGTAAATGCAGATCAGGTAGTGGAAGCATTCAAACTGAGATTATCCCATTGCGTTGTTCTATTGTTTACTCTTCTCCTTTCAATTTAGGAAGGGCCATCTTGGAGGATGAGGAATTACGCATTGTTTATGTGAAGTACTGTTGTATCTGAGCTCTCATTGGAAGAGTCACATGATTACTTGTGCAAGTTATATACGTGAATATAGGTACAGAATGTAGACTGTTTTTCACTGGATTTTTTTCTCTTGAAGCTTGTAGCCAGCATATAGCATGTGCTATCAAACATGAAAGAACTATGTAATTGACTGAAAAAAAGCAAGCACACTATCCAGTAATAACATTAATGTGTTATTTTAAAGTGTAGGAGGAAAGGCATTATGTAAAAGAGAAACAGGATTTATTGTTTCATCCTTTTTTCTCTCCCCTCACTTCTTTTGGGGGAGAGGACTCAAGCCCACAACTGAGTGGTTGTGTGTGTGTGTGTGTGTGTGTGTGTGTGTGTGTGTGTTTGATGGCTTATATAAACATAGATGAAGACTTCAGATGGCCAAAAATAAACATGTGAGTGTTACTGAGGGATATATTTACACAAGCCATTTGCTCAGCCTCCAAAATAATGACTAGATTGAAGATTTTAGCAAAATAATTGGAAGGATTTTTGTATTTCTGGTGATACGATGACTGTGTGGTATAGAAGAAACTTTTATCAGCTATTTTCCATGTTACATGTGTTGACAGTTATTTTTCTATGAGCTGGATATTTCATTCTGTAGTGATTTTACATATGTTTTTAGAAGAAATTGTCGTTTATTGCTGCAATTTTAGAGAGTTGCTTGATTTCCCAAGAGAAATTTAGCAGCCAGTAAAGATTATTAGGAGCTGGCTGGTCAGGGGCAGGAGAGGAAAAAAGAGAAGTGAAGTAATATCATTCATTGCCTCCATGTCTACACACACACACACACACACACACACACACACACACACACACACACATACACTAGTAGTACTCAAGTAAAACTTGGATTGTTTATGTAAGACCTTTCCTTTCCTCTTGACTGCATATAGACTTCTTCTCAAAAACACAGGTAGGCTCCAGTTTTTTCATAAAAATGCAGTGTATGGCCATATAAAGACACGCACACAAACTCTTTCACACATACCCTTTGGCAGGAGAAAGGGTTAACTTTTGCTTGAACAGTACACTTAGACCATCCAGGCAAATTCACTAGGTTAGCATTTCCTGCTTTCAGTTTGTTATCTTGACACATAAGTACAGTACAACAGCTGGGTTGTTCCTGGGGTTCCTGGGGGGAGCTTTATTCTCAGAGTGCTGAATTTCCTTTTCAGCTGTCAGCTGTATGGGGTGTTCAAACTTTTTACGCACCATTCCATGCCCCTAGCACCACTCTGGGACCCTGATAAAAATGCTGATAGGGTGGATGAATGGAATAATCTTCAGTTCAAGGTAGAGAAAGAACAAAGCCCAAATAACAGAGGACCATTTTTATGCAACAGAACTTCTTACTTCCTTTGCTGTGAGGTAAGCTCACAGCATTTTTGTATTGCTTGAAACATTTAGCTCATTTTGACAGAAACTGCTCACACCTGCTTAGTAATTTGAAATTAAAATATTAGCTTTGACTGAATGAAATAATTCTCTTGATATAGTTGTCACAGAAAGCAGTTATGAAGGTGTATCCCCAAACAGTTAATACATAAATATATGTGTGTATATCTATATCTATATCTATATATATATCGATGTGTGTGTGTGTGTATATATATATATGCATATATATATACACATATATATATATATATATATATATATATGTAAAACACATACATTATATGTCCATTTTAGTTTTGTCTAAGTTTCACCATTATAAAGAAAGATGTGCAGAACATGATGCTTCCTTTCTATCTGGGCAAATGTCTTCAGAACACTTCCTAAGAAATGAACTGTATTCCAGCCAGACTTGCATGCTGCCATCCCACAGGAAATGGGTCAGCAATCCATTAAGATGCCATTAGATAATCTAATTTGGAACTTAATCTCTAAATTAACCATGCTCCATACTTGAAGCATACTTGAGAGAAAGAAAAAAAGTTTATGTTTGAATCGATAGGGGAGCCGAAGCGTGAAGAAGGCTGTTTGTTTTTTCTGTAGCTGTGGTCACGTCTCAAGCCGTCTGGTAACCAGGAGAAACCAGACATGATGTAATTCCAGATTGAACTTGAACTTCAGGGACTTAGAATGGGGGAACAATGGACCATAGGAATCAATAATGTCCATTTTCCACATGATTATGTTTGGAGTTTTAAGTTAACCTTTATGGGAGAAGCAGCAGGATCTGCAGTGTGACCAAAATGAGATGATCCAGAGACAAGATGTTAGAGTAAAGAAAACAACTTTTTCAGTGATATTTTCTGAGAAGCACTGTAGATTCCAGCAGGATTAGAAAAGTTCCCGCTTTGCAGTAAACCAGTTGCCTGTTCTGAGCACTCTTTGTTCACTTAGGTAGGACAAACTTAATCTTACGTTTCCTGTCAGATGATTTTTGGCAGCCCAACAAGAAAGGGAGGCGCATTCTTCAAAAACTTCCCGAGTGTAAACTTTGCTTATTAACCCTTTAAAGAGTAAGGAAGTATATTAAATACTTTATTTCAGGATGTTTTACATAAAGAACTAGATTTACATTTTCCGTGAACCTGCATGTAAAATGTTTTGTCAGCAGCCAGCCAGGGCAGAGTTTAGTGAGTAAATGAATACTTTAAAATTTCCAATTATTGCCAGGGGTGCTATTTTTTTCATACAATGATCATCTTTTATTTTAAGTTGAATCGCATGTTACATCATATCTTATCAAATTATATAAAATACCTGTTTGACACTAAACAATTTGAGATAACTTTTTTGTTGAAAGTGCTAGAAATTGTTAAATGTTCCCTTATCTAATTAGCTAAAATTATATATGGTTGCTATATAAATATATATATGTAAATTAATAAATACACATGCCCATTATAAAACTGTAGAAAACATGGCTTTCATGGCTTTTAGTTGGCAGCATAAATAGCATTATAAAACTCTAGATGTTTAAACAAGTTACATGCCTTTACGGTACTCAATATCCTCTATATGAGAAGCTATATTAATATTGCTAATTTAAAAAAATAGTTTGTGGATTTTTTTCCTTAGTAAGCAAATGTGCTTTACTTTATTATATATTAGATAATCTGATTTCAAAGCCGAGGCATTCACCATAAACACTAATATAAAGTAATTTCTAAGTATCATTGTCTGCTCCCTCCACCCCATAAAGAATTGTTGTATACAAATAAGACAAGGCCCAAGCAGTAATACAGCACTATAGAGAGAAAAGGAGAACCCAAAGAGAAAAAAAAATAGTTAAGTGAATGAAAAATAAATGTTTGGGGCTTGTCATTATAGCACGTATAGAGCAGATTACTTTGTTTTTTCTTTTTAATTATTGTCCCCCCTTACAAGTATCAGTCTATACACAGGTACTTAAGTACCTTCCAATATAGATAGTATAATGTGTGTGTGTGTGTGTGTGTGTGTGTGTGTGTGTGTATGCATGTGTGTGTACAGTAAATCATCTTTATAATATTCATTTGGCAATCCATCATTTTTTAAAGTCTACAATCATAAATAGAGTTATCATACAGAGTAAAACATACTAGTATATTTGTTCCACTAAGGGAAAATAGATATCAATGAAAAGTTTGAATTTTTTGACATCTTAAAATAGGTATCTTTTATTTACACTCAAGTACATACTGAATGGTGACATCATTGACAATGAGACAGAAGAGGGATGTTCAAGTTTCAGAGGACTTTTTACAAAATAGATAGGAATCATTTGTTGTTGGCCTATTTCATGTGTAGTAGAAGAGTTTTCAATGACATGACTCTTTGAAGGCCAAGTTCTTTGTGTTTCATTCTTAACTAGAGCAATATGAAATGCTATTATTTTACTTAGAGCTTATTTTTTATAGATGGTACAAAGGAAAAAATTAATTCCTTCAGTCCAATATGATCCAACCATTAAAGATTCTGAATTGTGGACTCCAATTTGATAAGATTTTATTGTCTAGCATTTTGATGCTTGTCACTTCTCAAAGCTTCCATTTCCCAAGGAACTGCTATAAATAAGGCTATTCATTTAAGAAACAAATACTTCTCTTTCTCCTTGCTCTCAAGTGCTATCGCTTTCACTTAGAGTAATTCCATGAAACACCTGCAAGTTATGATTTTTGGTTTTTCCTAAAGAAGCCATGCGAGTACCTTATAATTCAGGTAAGAGCCAGACAGGGAGCTTTCAGAAGCAGGTGATTATTAGACATAGTAGTCATTAGAAGCCATCTTACATGTATCAAGTATCATTCAGATGGAAATATGAAGATTATCAAATGTTCCTTAAAAATTGGGGAAGGAAAAAATTGCATAGCATGCTATATAAAACTCTGTCTTTCATTTAAATATAGCCTTATATGAAGAGAAGTCCAACAGCTATTACCCATCACATTACTACCTTGGGACAGGAAGTATAGTTATAGTGTACCCACAGCTGAAATAGGGCCAGGATTGGGGAAGACACAATATAATTACTTGAATTGGAGCTTAGGATTGTAAACTAATTTGGCTATGAGAATTTTAGTGACTCATTAATTTGGACCACAATTCAAAGTCTCTTATGATAATATTAGGGAACAATGGTCAGTCCATAACATTGAGTGGTTACTGAGCACTATTTTGTTTTCATTGCACAAAGATACATTTCATTTATATACTCTTCCATAGTGGAAAGAACACTGGACTCAAAGACTGATGCTTGAATCTTGGCTGTATCACTTATTTGTTGAGTGACCTTAGACAAGTCACTTTACTTCTTTGTGGCTACAGATGCAAGGCTGAATCATGGGAAAAACATTGCATTTGGAGTCAGTGATCATGATTTCAAATCTCCAGCCTGCTGCTTACTAATCATGTGACCTTGGGCCTCATTTTCTTCACCTATAAAATGAGGACCTCAGACTAAGTGATTTTTAAGTTCTATCTGTTCTAAATCCTATTATCTGCAAAACAGGTATAATGATACTGACATTTCCTACTTCAAAGTGTTTTGAGAAGGTACAAATCTTGCAAATCTGCAAAATGTTGTAGAAAACTGAGTTCTTATGGTCACAATTTCTTCATTTCTCTCTGGAAGTTATTGACAAATAGAGGTCACCACAAGTACATGCTTATGTAACCCAAAGCAGGAGAATTACTACCAAGACTTAATTAACCTACCTTTGCTCAACCTTATCAGGCAGGTTGTTTCTTCTAATAGAGAAGGAACATTGTCCATTTTAGTAGAGGTGCTATCCTTTTTGGGTAAAAGTATCACAATAACATTATTCCAAGAAAGTAATATTTATCACTGATTGTTGTGGATATTTTTAAGCTAGTGGTGAAATATTACAGCAAATGCTTGTTATTAATGAAAATCTTGATCTTTTCTCTGCGCGTTATAGCCCACAGCTATTTTAGTACCTTCTAATGTATTTAGATGGTTTATACATATGTGAATATATACAATATTTTTGTTTCATTCCAGCAATGTTTATGTTTAAAGGCTTTTGAAAGAGCATTTATTATTTTTAGAGTAAACATGGGACTGCCCATAATTGAGTCAGTGTGTAAAGACATGGAAGGTATTTCTGTTGTCTTGTTAAGATGTTGTAGAATTGAATCTTTTGACATTTTATAAAATATTGAATCAGTGAGATGTCCAATATGTCCATTAGCAAGTAGAAGCATAAAATCTTGAAATTTGAAAGAACCTCAGAGGTAATATAGTTTTAGGCCCTACCTAAAACTCCTACCCTTTCCAGTACATCCACTGGTGGTCATTCAGGTTCTACTTGAAACCCTCTTCAGTGACAAGGAACTCACCATCACTAGAAGACCATTATATATTTGGACATCTTTAATTATTGAGTTTTTTTTTCCTTTTGTTGAGTCAAAATTTCCCACCTTGTAATTTCCACATTGTTCTGCCTTTTAGGAAGAAGTATAGTATGCTTCTGTAGGATGAGACTCTATCACATACCTACCAGTTCTTTTTTCCAGGTTAGAGAATCTCAGTTTGTGCAACAAATCTTTGAATGGCATGCTTCTTAGTTCCCTCATCCTCCTCTGGATGTGCCCAGATTTGGACATAATATCCCACATCTGGCCTGACCAGGTTGGAGATCAATTACTTTCCTCAGTCTCGACAATATGCTTATCTTCATATAGCCTAAGATTCCATTAACCTTTCTTGACTTCCACCTCATTTTTCTGTTTTATATTGAGGTGACAGGCCACTAAAACTCACTTTTTTTTACATTAACTGATTTCTAACCATGTCTCCTCCCACGATAGACTCTTGAAGTTGATTTTTTGAGCTGTCATGATAGACTTGACTTTATTGGAGATAGGAGGTGTCGAGTGGGAGTTGGAAATGATTTTTGCAGCAATTTATAGTCAAATCCATACCTGGAAAATATTCCCTAGAAAACATACTTGCTGGCCTCTATCATGTAGTCTCTGAAGATATATAGTACAGAGGAACTCACTGTATCCAGTGGCACCCTGCTCCACAGTTAGATATCTCTAAATGTTAGGGGGGCAGCTAGGTGGAGAAGTGAATAGAGCACTGTGCTTGGAATCAGGAAAACTCATGATCATGAGTTCAAATCTTGCCTCATATACTTACTAGCTGTGTGACCCTGGGCAAGTCATTTAACCCTATTTTCTTCAGTTTCTCATCTGTAAAATGAGCTGGTAAATCACTTCAGTATCTTTGCCAAGAAAACCTCAAATGGGTTCACAAAGAGTTGGACATGACTGAAACAACTGAACAACAACAACAATAATAATTGTTAGAAAAATTTTCCCCTGATCACTGTAGGGGATTCGTTCCCTGTTCCAAAACAGAAACTCATCTGTAACTTCCAGGTTTAGTGAGTTGTCTGGGTCATTGGTTAAATGACTTGTTTATGATCATACAGCCAGTATATTTCGACTTTTTCCTAATCATGCCATGCTACTTTAAAGGAATCACCTCTTCCCTTTCACAGTATTCACCAATCATCACATTTAATAATTTCTTCTAGAATTTCACCAGGACTCAATGATCACCTAATTGAAGTGTCTTTCCCTTTTTAAAAACTGGGTCATAGTACCATGGCATCTCTTTCACTTGACCAATTCCTAAAAGGTCACTGACTTGTTCAGCAGCCCTATCTGCAGTATTTTTTCAGTTCTCTGAAATGTGGTTCAAGTGGACCAGGTTACTTGAACCTGTCAAGGGTACCTCTCTTATTATTTTTCACTTATCATGGGGTTCAATTCCTTGTTAACTATTTTTGTTCTATCTTTCTGAGGCTGGATATTCTTCTCTTTGGTGGAGCAATTAGGAACTGATAAATAGTGCTACTTTTTCTTTGTTACCTTTTATAATCGTCCCAATCATTACAAGCAGAAATGCTTTCTCTTCTTTTTTCTCTCTCTGTCCACAACATAGATTAAAAAAACCCCTCATTTTTGTCTTTTGAATTTATCATAAGCTTCAACACCAATGGAGATATTAGTCTTCCTGATACTATCTTACAGGTTCTAACTTCTCTTCATTCATTGTTAACTGCCCTTGCTTTCATCTTTTTTATTTGTCCTTTTTAAACTTAAGTTTTTTCAATGATTTCCTCTGTGTTTAGACATTTCCCACTCCCCCTTTCCTCTTCATGAATCAATTGGTACTTGAGCACTATAATTTTGTTTTTGAGTCTTCCCGTCCTTAATAAGCTGACTTCCCTTTTAGAGGGCCAGGTCATGGTGTCCTACATATGCTACCCCTGAATTCTTTGAAATACATTCTCCTAAAGCCTATAGTACATGTCAAGCTATGCATGGCCATGCCTTTCCAAAGTTCCTGACACTTTGGTTCAACAAATCATTTCTTTCTTCTCAGTCATAATTGAGTCCATAGAAGTAATCATTTCTGAAAGATCAAACTATCAGCAAAGCAAGTCAAGAATTTGTCAAGCTGTTCCCTTTTTAATAGAGAACATGCCGGTGTGAAAGGGTTGCCACCTCTCCTTAAAACCAAACTTGAAATCCATGCCAGTTTTGTAATCTGCATCAGGAATTTCTCATACAGTTCTTCTGTCAAGTCTGGTGGTCTGTAGTTCACTCCTGCCACAATTTGGTCTCTGTTTTCTTTCATTTGATCCTCAACCAAATGCTTTCCATCAAGCCTCAATCAATCAACCAACCAATCAACCAGCCGATCAATCAAAAAACATGCATTAAATATTTATTATGTGCTAGGTTAGGTGTTGAGAATAGAGCAAAGGATTAAACAAACAAGCAAACAAATAAGCAAGACAGAGCAAACAAAAAAAGGAAGAAAAAAAACACCAGTCCCTGTCCTCAAGGAGATAACATTCTGATGAAGGAGACAACATGGAAATAATTACTATATTCAAGATACATACAGTGCAGATGGAAGGTAATATCAGAGAGAAAGGTGCTATCAGATGGCCAGGGGCAGGGGCAGAAGAGTGTCATGGAAGGACTCTTATAGATGGTGGGGTTTGAGCTAGGATTTGAAGAAAGCCAGGAAAAAATAAGAGGTGGAATGAGGATGGTGAGCATTCCAGGCATGAAAGACAAGTCAGTGCAAAGCCACAGAGGAAGGAGATAGAGTAGTGTATTTGAGGAACAGTTGTTGTGGAAGGGGAATAAAGTAAGAAGACTAGAAAGGTAGGAATTTATCATGAGTTCCAGCAGATTACGAAGTACTTTAAATGAAAAAGAGGACTTTGTGAGTCTATGGGGTTAGACCCATGCTTCACAAAAATCATCTTGGCCCCTGAGTGGAGGACGAATTAGAATATGCAGAGACTTGAGGAAGGCTGTTGTGGTAGTCAAAGGAGAGGTGATAAAGGTCTGAGCCAGGTTGGTGGCTATGTAAGCTGAAAGAAGAGGACATCTATGAAGGATGTGAAGGTAAAAATGACCAGTTACAGCAAGGGATTAGATATGTGAAGTGAATGAGGGTGAGGATTTGAAGATGATATCAAAATTGTGAGCTGGTGTGACTAAGAGGGCATTATTACTCTTGACAGTGATAGAGAAGTTGGGAAGAAGATAAAAAGTTATTTCGGATATATTGAGTTTGAGATGCCTACGGTACAGCTAATTCAAGATTTCCAAAGGGCAGTTGATGATGTGAAGCTGGAGGTGTGAAGATGAAATTGGGACCCTGAGAGAGGTTAGAGTGGGATACATACAGTGGATCTGGGATTCATCTATATAGAGACAATAATTGAACCTATAGGAGTTGATGAGATTACCAACTGAAAGAGTACAGAGAAAAAAAAAGAGAGAGGGGAGATCCCATCACAAAGCCTTGGGAGACATTTCTTCTAGTAAGGCTTCCACACCAGTTACCATCTCCTTGATGTAAAATGCTACCCTGACTCTTCTTTTCTCATTCTCTAGAGCAATACTTTCATTTCTGTATCTCAAATCATCCCACAGAGTCTCTGTACTACTTATGAGACTTGTTTCTATTAAACTCTTTCTCATTTTGTTTATTCCCCATGCTCTGCTCATTGGTGTGTTTAAATATGAATCCATTAGAATGGTTTCTGCTCCCTTCCCCATAATAGCCTTCCATGGTCTTGCTCACTTTATTCTACTAGAAGGATACACTACGTGAAAAGTTAATTTGAGGAGGTGTCGGGAAAGGCTTTTTGAAGGAGTTAGCATATCAGCTGAGCATTGAAGGAGACTAGGGCCTCTCAGAGTTGGAGGTGAAGACAGATTCATTCCAGGCATCGGGGATGGAATATTCCAAGAAAGAGGAGAGAGGTGGAAAATGGAATAACACACATTTAGGCAAAAAGCAAATAAAGTAATTTGGCGAGAATTAGTTTGTACACAGAGAGTGAAAAGGCACTTGTCATTTATTTAATTCAGATTATGGCACAAGAAATATAAGAATGGCATGCTGTTTTCAAAAAGTAGGAGAGATACAAATTTTTCTTTCTCTCTCTCTTTACCCATTAATTCTATAGACGTAAATTAGATGTATTTACAAGGAGTCAGAATCTGGCTAAATGAAATTTATAATAATGAAAAGCTATTCAATAAAAGTAAGATGTTATACTTTCATTAACTTTGAGTCAGTCATCATACATGCATATTACAGCAGCACATTCCAGAGATGAGGCATGTACACATTGGCTGTATTGTACTTCATGTAATTGTGTTTAGAGACAATACTTTTGGTGTTCTTGTATACCTTTCTTTTTAAAAATGTGCTTTGTTGAGCTGACTTTATAATAAGCAGCAACAGTGTTTTTAATCAAGTTCATCCCATAACTCTCTTCCTATTTTATCACCTTTCTTCTTCCTTCTAAAATAGTTCAGCAAAGGAAAACGTAACAAAAACAAAATATATGTATATTTGAAGATAATAAAGTGTTTGTTGATTGGAATTGAAATATGTGTGTGTGTGTATATATATATATATATATATATATATATATATATATATATATATATATATATAGAGAGAGAGAGAGAGAGAGAGAGAGAGAGGAGAGAGAGAGAGAGAGAGAGAGAGAGAGAGAGAGAGAGAGAGAGAGAGAGACTCATTTGGATATTTTAGCATAAGATTTGGATATACTGTCATCTGTATTCTATTACTTGGTGCTTAGAAATACAGTTTGGTGGGTAGAGAGGCAATGAGTCCTATGTCAGAAACTTTAAACCATTCACATTCAATTCTATTCCTAATTGTAATAATCAAGATTCTGAAACTTAGCCATTCTGGCTTCTTATTGAAATATGGCTATTTTGCTGTATGCTTTAATATGCCTACACATGTCATTTGAAACATATATATATATATATATATACATACATACATCTCTGTGTGTGTGTGTGTGTGTGTGTGTATATATATGTATATATAATTTGAGGCAAAAAGGATTTTGCACTTGAATGATCTGGACAATTTCTATTTCTTTTTATGCTGTTGTCATAGCCTTTAGGTAAAATTCAGTATTTGCAACAGGGAAACCCCCAAACCCTAACATGGCCCTGTGCCTTATAATTCTGAAGTCAACTTACAAATTGGTAATAAGAGACTTGTAAAGCTCATATATGGGGTCTGCATAGTGTTAATGTAGGGGATTTATTCTTCCCCAAGGGTCCATAAACAGTATTGACAAATATATTGCATACTGCATTTTTGACATGGTCATAATGTAGGATAGGAGGTTTGAAAGGTTTAAATAAACATCTAAATTAAATTTGTTAGTCATACTGCAGCAAGAGCCCTGTAAGGCTCTAACAGCAATTTATTTTTATTGAACATTTTCCAAAGAATAAAAAATATCAGTCTTTTACAAAGCTCAGGATAAAGAACTTACTATAAAAACAACTATGTATTTATATTCTTTTTCTATTCATGTAGTTGTCTCCTTTTAAGAATGAGTTTTACCTACTTCCAATCCCTAAAATATACTATATTTCTTCAAGAAGACGATCTGCAAATGATACATCTGATTTTCCTACCAGTCATTTAAATCGGGGATATTATGTAGTTTTACTTGTTTCCCCCCCCCCCACTGGAAGTGTCAGATTTGGGCTAAACTTTAGTTTTTGTGGTACTTTCTTCTGTACCTGTCTCTGGAAATATTGATTTCTAATATCAGATTTTGTATTTTTCTTATCAGTCTCTTCATAATGGATTTCTTAGTGTTACTCAAATTGGAATGGCATGAAACAAAAGCAAACAAACAAACAAAAACACTGTTGAGCATATACAGAATAGAAAGATAAAG
This sequence comes from Phascolarctos cinereus, assembly GCF_003287225.1. NCBI lineage: Eukaryota > Metazoa > Chordata > Mammalia > Diprotodontia > Phascolarctidae > Phascolarctos > Phascolarctos cinereus. Next base: position 109,988,095 of record NW_027555847.1, read on the forward strand.
AAATGTGTTGAAACAATTAAGCCTCTTACAGGTGGCTGTGGTATTGGATGTTTGTGTTCTTATGAATTACAGTTCTCATCAAATAGATTTGAGTAGATTTTTTTTCTTTAGATGGATTTGACTACTTTTGCAGGCATGCTCTAAGTATCTCTCAATACATCTTTTGAAGTTCAAAAAAACTGGTTTTATAAGCAACAGCATAATAGTGTATTCATTGAAACTCATAATGATGAATAAAGTTACTTTTTATTGTAGAAATACAAGCTGAGCACAGAAAAAATATGCTTTTGAAATGTAGAGCAGCTTGAGTTAAAATCATATCTAAAATGGCATGAAAAATGTAGGTGATTTTTTTTCTTTTCATACTTTTAATTCAGAAATGTCCTCATAGGAAACTATGTAAGTAAGCTAGATTTTTAAAAAGACATTTTTTTCCTTCCAAATCTATGATTTTAATAACAATAATAATAGCTGGTATTTATATAGCACATGCTGTGTGCCAAGCACTGAACTAAGTGCTCTACAATTATTATCTCATTTTCTCCTAACAACAACACTGATAGATTAGGAGCTATTATTACCCCCATTTTACAGACTAGGAAAGTTAGGCAAACAAAGGTTTGAAGCTACATGCCCAAGGTCAAACAGCTATTAAGTATTTGAGGTTGAACTCTGGTCTTTCTGACTCCAGACCCAACTATCCAACTCTATCGACTGTGCTACCCAGCTGTTAATTTTATTGGTTAAGGGAGCTCTCAGTGAGAAAGCTATCTTTACCAGGTCAGATCAGCAACTGTTGAATAGCTTACTGTCTAGGAGGGTTGCTTGGCCCTTAAGAGGTTAAATGATTTGCCCAGGCTCACACAGACAGTATGTATAAGAGAGTGGATTTGAACTTAGTTTTTTTTTTATTTTAAGGCTAACTCTTACCCACTATTGCTATGTTTCCTCTACCATGTCAAAGAAATACTACACATATACAGACACATACATACACACATATGTGTGTGTATTACTCTATATGTATATATATGCATTAATGCATATATACATACATATATATATATATATATATATATATATATCTCTAATATTTTCTTCCAGATATTAGAACATACTTGCATTTGTACATGGGACTTTAAGAATGAATAAAAGAAAATGTGCTACTTGTAAAGGTTCAACATTGAAAGGACAGATAGGATTTAGAGGTGTATGGGAATTTGAACACTATCTGGTCCAATCTCATTATTTAATGGAAACTAAATTCCAAAGATGGGAAGGGACTTTCTCCATATCATACAGGCAGTAAAGCAGCTAAGCTGGGATCCTGACCCTCCAATCTAGTACCCTTTCCACTACAGCACACCTACAATGTTTGTTATCCATCTTGCCCCATACACCTATAATTTTAAAAAGTTGATGGTAGAATGTTAATGATAGAATGAAGAATAATCCAGTTTGCCTTTAAAGAGAAAACAGTGGGTATGCCATGACTAAATTAACAAACTATTTTGTGCTTTGTTGGTTACCAATTATGTAACATTTGCACTGAATAAAAATGGGATCTTCAGTCACTTCTTAAAATAACCAAAATTTCCTAACAACCATACCATATCAATATCTTGCCTTTTTTTTAGTCACTTGGACATTACCTTAATTTCTCTTCGATACATTGATTCAAAGAGCATGATAGCAGAGCACAGAGAATTACCGTAGACTAGGATCTGCCTGGTTGGTGGATATAGATGGGCAGATGTTGAGACTTATCTTCCTAGCTAATATAAGAAAGCAAGGTCCAGTACCTTAACTAATTAAGCTCTAGTTATATCTGTGATGAAGCCATGGAGGAGGCTAGAAAAGGCAGAAAGAAAAATCATTAAAATGCTAACAGTAATCACAAGTGGAGGGATACCATATAATGGTCCTCTCTCACAAATGTGTCTGTTCTGTAAAGATAAAACTTTTGGTTCCATTTGGTGAAGTGACTGTACTGAAAAAAAAAAGTTGGAGTTAAAATCTAAGTGTGGTCATCATTCCTCTCCTTAGTCAGAGTAATGATGTTTGGACTTTTTTTCTGTGAAAAACTTTATTTTATTTTATTTTTTATATTTAATGAAGGAAGAGAAATCTTTCATCTCATTTAGGTAGTCTTCTTCATGCCATCTAACTCTGTAGACACAAAACTTATGGCCATGTTAACATTTGGTTATATAAGGTTAAAAAAATACTGAACAATAGAACTGATGTTTTGACACATTTGTAGAAGTTGTGTACTACTTTTTTTTCTTTTTGCTTTATGTAATATTTCACATGCCTAGGTATGGATCAAACAATTTAAGAAAGAATATCCTTAATTTGATTAGATTTCAGTGATCTCTTATCTGCCATAGTTGGGGTTTTGCCCTCTATTTTGTCTTGCTTTCCATGAAAGAAGCAGACCACACATTATATGCCTAAAATGCTAATATTATAATTTTTATAACCCATTTAATGTATTGTCTTAGTCTGTAAATGTGAAGTTACAATGGCAAGAGCTCAAGTGGCAATCACAACCTTATTTCTCTAACTCTTGATGGGTAAATGTATACTAATATAATTAGCTTATAGAATTTACATGTCAAGTCTTGTTACAAATTTTAAAATCATGTTTCTTTCTTTTTTTTTTTCTTTCCTTCTCTCCGTTTTCAACAGTCCTGGTACCTGGGCTAGCTTGGTCCCTTTTCAAGTATCAAACAGGACACCAATCTTGCCAACAAATGTCCAAAATTATGGTTTGAACATAATTGGAGAACCTTTCCTTCAAGCAGAAACAAGCAACTGAGGGAAAACCAAAAGAACAACAACAAAACCACACAACAAAAAATTTAAAGCAGGAAAAAAAAGAAAAGAAATGAAAAAAGGAAGATGGGACAAAAAAAAAGAAACTGAAGAAAGAAGAAAAAAATCTAGACCAGCAATTGCAGCACTTACAATCACTAATTCCCTTAAGGTTGAAACTGTAATGACATAAAAAGGGTCGATGATATTTCACTGATGGGTAGAGCGCAGCCCCTGCTAAGTAGCCTTTGTTATATGAAGTCCGCTGGGAAATAGATGTTCTGTCTTGATGACAATATATTTTAACTGACTTTCTAGATGCCTTAATATTTGCATGATAAGCTAGTTTTCTTGGTTTAGTATTCTTGTTGTTTACGCATGGAATCACTATTCCTGGTTATCTCACAAAACAAAGGCTAGGAGGCAGCCCTACAGCTGCCAGATGACAAGGGCCTTGAGCCAGCCATTTTGTAAACACTCTGATTTCTAAAAGTTAAAAAATAAATACAAGCTCTGTAGCCTTTAGTTATCAGTACAGATTTATTCAACTTTGGCCCTTAACCCAGCCTTTTCCAGTGTGTAACCCAGTTTGAAATCTTAAAAAAAAAAAAAAAGGAAAAAAAATCAGTCTGAACACAAAGGCTCTATGGAAGAAATGCCTCTATGTAGGTAAAGTGTTATCTCTGCATGCAACAGTAAAAATTAATATAATATTTTCCCCACAAAAGAAACACTTAACAGAGGCAAGTGCAATTTAAAAATTTATATCTAAAGGGGAATCATCATTATAAGTCCTTCAGCCCTTGGACTCTAAATTGAGGGGATTAAAAAGAATTTAAAATAATTTTGAACGAGTTTATTTTCCCCTCAGTTTTTGAGGGCATTCAAAGGCATTAAATCAAGACAAATCATGTGCTTGAGGGAAAAAAAAAGAGAAATTAATAGAAACACAGCACTTATGTTGGTTTAGCTGCTGCCTCAGTGGAGGTAGAATTTATTTATTTAAAATTACTGGTTGCATCAAGAACCCATAGGGTGTACAAAAGGTTCTCTACAATCTGCATCATAGAGACAAAGAGGCAGGCAAATCCATGTCACAAGGGCAAAGCTTACAGTTTACAAACTGGGAATGAGCGAAGAGGGGTGGGATATAAAAATGCACTCTTGAGAAAACAGAAGTCATCAGGGTGCTGGAAACTTGCATGGTGCTTTCAGAAATTAGCCTTGTTCAACAAATTTCTCGTATTGACAGGACTGTAGTGTGCATGGGCAGACACATTTTGCCTCTATGTCTCTTAAAATTTTAATTAAACAAAAATACTCTTTCCAGTAATCCTAATTTGCACGAAGATATAATGTCCACATTACGTGCCTTGCCTTGAAATCTAAAAAAGTGACATCACTACACTTGTTTTGCTGCATTTATTATAATTTTAAATCTTTACCATTTTTATGACAAAATATTTTGTACTCCAGATGAAAAAAAAAGTGTGACATCATGGATTTTTTAGACAGTTATACCTTTATCTCACATTTATAAAGCATATCATGGCTGTGTATAGTTGCCGCTTAAAAATTGTAATCGACCAGCAATATTTTCAGTATTTTGGTGTTTTTTCTATTAACCTTTCATGTTTTTCATCTTCCAATTAATATTTGGGAGGGGGGGTTTCAAATTTTTACGAATTATGCAATACCAAGTTTTGCCTATGTAGGTAGTGCTTTTAGCTGTATTGGTTATTATAGGTAAGTACACAGATTTAAAAAAGAAAAAAAGAAAAAAAAGAATGATGTATGCTTTTTTTTGTTTGTTTGTTTTAATTGACCAAAGTGGGTACTGCTATTTTTGCAGAGTGATGAGGTCCTTTTGTGTACTGAGAGATGGACAGGGGATTTTTTTTTTATACATACATATATCTATATATCTATATATATATATAGATATATATATATATATATATATTCTGGGGTGGGTGGGAGGATTTTTAACACTTTACAGTGTGGCTGTGAAGCAGCGTACCCTTAGACAGGCATGGGCTGCAAAGCGACTGTTCTGCCTACTGTGACAAACATTAAAAATAGGTTCCCTCTTGTTAACTTCCCACCTGGGGTGCAAGCTGAACTCATTTCTGGATTTAAACACACACATGCACGCATGCACACACGTACACACACGTGCACACACACACACAAACACACACACACACAAATAAAAAGTAATGAATTCTGTTGGAGGCAGACTCGGCTTGAGGAAATTATCTTACTTTGTTTTTTTCTTAAGAGGTCAAGACCCACAGTGAGAGTGAGGCCATCTTGTACTTGGCAAAGATATATCTTTTTAGAAATTTTCTTTAGAAGGTGTTTCTCACTAATGGTTCTACCTAGGGATACACTTTCTTTTACACAACACACAGCCTCCATTGCAAGAACTAGGACCCTTTCTTCATCCCCCCCTTCTTCTCCCCCAGAATTCTGGCCTGTCCAACTCATCATTGTATGATGATGGAGTATGTGATTTACCCATGTCTTAATATTACAAACTGATGGCAGTGACTGTTGTTGTTTTTTTGTTTTTTACATCAAAAAGGTCAGAGAGTTGCTATTCTTGAATGTATTTGGACTGATAAATATCAGTGAATGTTCATCTCAAGGGAGGAAGAAAAAAATTAATCATCTATAGGTTCTATTTGTACACATCCTTTCTGACTAGGAACAAGTACAGAAGGGGAGGGAGGGTGTAGAAATAATTTTCCTGTGGACAAATTCAGCCCTCTAGAAGACAATGGGATTTTTTAAAGGAATAGTACCTCATATTTCTATTTTATCCTTGATATTTAGGGGGAAGGAAGGGCACCAAAACTTTATATTGTTTGTATTTTCTTTTCTCTCAGAGTCCATAGAGTCAGTTTATTAATGGAAAGAATAGCTGTTAGAGTTAGTGAAACATGGTAGATTGTCTTGAGGACCCCCTAGGCTATGGTCTAATAAAATAAGCTGTCTATTGTTCTCCCAGCACATCATTTAATAATGAATACTTATGAACAATGATTACATGCTGGACAATTGTACTTGATTAGCCCATTCAGTATGATGTCCCCAAATGCTGAATAGCACAGCAGGATAAGACCAGTTGAAGATCAGAAGTAAGTGCAATAATTTCTGTGATCCTCACCCTGGTAGACTACAGATAATCTTAACTGAGCTTTTCACATATCTTTGACCTATTGTGTGAACAAATCAACCTCACAAGACACACAGTATTTTTTTTGAGGGCAAACTCACTCTCTTGATGTGAATGAATGAATGAGCATTCCTAGCTGAATAATAAGTTAGTTACACTGTGGGTTTTACTGCCTGCCTCTTTAATATAAAGGCCTATTTTGAGTTTTTTTAATCAACTTTTTTTTAAGATCAAGATATTTAAAATATACATACATACATACATACATACATATATATATATATATATACATATATATATAAAAATATATATAGAGAAAGAAAAGACTCAGATCCAGTCTTTGGCCTCCTCCTTCACCAGGAACTCTATATTCTGACAAAGGGCCCCACTTCTGCAGCTCTTGAACGGCCCACCCCT